>NC_025998.2:73143639-73322211 GCF_000442705.2 Elaeis guineensis
CACCATATCATTAGGTAAATCAGTGTGACTGATTTAGGTGCTCCTAATACCAGCTTTAATCAAATCCTTTATAATCTGACTTGGTGAAGTCAGTGGGAGGATTGAAATTGGCTGGTTAATTTCTTCTCTTCTATCCTTTAATAAAATCCTCAAAAATTATTAGGTCCTAAAAATGATTAAGTTATAGTGATAACTAAGTCATAGCCTCCCATTAAGTGAGTGATAATGAGTCCATTAGTTTAATAATCATTGGAGGCCCAAAGGCCTGGTGCTTATTGACTAATGAAATTATCATTCATAATATGATAATTTGGTTTGAGTCTTTCTAATGGTGGTCAGGTTGGCCGGCCAAAGTCGAACCTGATCAGTTATTGGTCTGAATCACCAAATCAAGTCATGTTAATGGTTGGACCTAACCAGATCTTTTCAGTGGAGGCCAAAGCCTACTGATTAGGTTCTGGGGCAAAATTGATTACTAGAAGTTGTTTAGAGAAACAGCTCGTTATGAACCTACCCATAGATGCACATGGGTTGACCAACCAAAGTTGGGCTCGTGTGTAGTCTGTGTGGATTCTAGTACCCACTAAGGAATTAAAGTAACTCCTCGAATTGGAGGTTGAGGCTACCAATTCGTAAAAATGTTGGGAGAAACTTTAGACTAAAGTCCAAGTCTTTAGTATTGTTGGTGCAAAAATCCGCTTGCGCCGGAGAAGCTGGAGTCGCGGAAGTCGCGGTCGCCGTCGGGACCTGCAAAGGAAGTCTAAACTGGAGGTGGGGTTGCTCCGGCAAGACTCTCCGACGCTCAAGTCAGTTCTCTGCCTCAACAAGAATGGAGTGCTCGAACGGAGAATTTAGCAGAGTTTTTAGATGAAAGATGAAAGCTTATCGAATAACGTATCTGGAGCCTCCTTTTATAGGCGGAGGGGGCAGTAGCCTGATAGCGACATCTGTAACCGTCTGGCAGTGGGCTGCCCAGGGTCAGGCGGAGTTTGCTGCGAAGAGTAGTGGAGTGGACCCGTGGCTATCATCGGGGTGTGCCACGTGGAGTCTGCCGTGGGGAGTAGAGCGGCGTTTGTTGTCGTGACTCGCCAGCGGATGGAAGAATCGTGCGGTATCCATCGCAGGAAGTGGAGCAGGATCGTGGCCGTTATTGTGGCCTGCCAGGGAGTAGTGGAGCTGCGCGAGATCCGTCGTAGGAAGTGGAGCAGTGCTGTGCCGTTACTGCAGCCTATCAGGGAGTGATGGAGCTGCGCAGAATCCGCCGTAGGAAGTGGAGCAGGATCATGGCCGTTATTGTGGCCTGCCTGGGAGTGCAGATCCGTCGGCTGAAGTTCGGCAACGGTCGGAGCTGATGACGGAGTCTGGCTCCCGTAGGAGTCCGGGCGGAGTCCTCCTTGCGGTTGGAGTCGTGGGCAGAGCCCGGCTCCCGTGGGAGCCCGGGCGGAGTCCCCTGCAACTAAAGTCAGGTGCGAAGTCCGGCTCTCGAAGGAGTCCGGATGGATCTTACCGGCAGTCGAAGTTGGCGATGGAGCCCGGCTCCCGTAGGAGTTCGGGCGGAGTCTACTTGGGCAGTTGAAGTTGTCGGTGGAGTCCGGCTCCCGTAGGAGTCCGAACGAAGTCTGTCTGCAGCCGTTGGAGTCGAGGATGAAGCCCGGCTCCCGTAGGAGTCCGGGCGGAGTCTTCCTGCAATTAAAGTTAAAGGCGAAGTCCGGCTCTCGTAGGAGTCTGGACAAGGCTTACCGGCAGTTGATGTTGAGGACGGAGCCCGGCTCCCGTAGGAGTTTGGGCGGAGTCTACTTGCGGTTGAAGTTGTCGGTGGAGTCCGGCTCCCGTAGGAGTCCGGATGAAGTCTGTCTGCAGCCGTTGGAGTCGAGGATGAAGTCCGGCTCCCGTAGGAGTCCGGGCAGAGTCTTCCTGTAATTAAAGTTAAAGGCGAAGTCTGGCTCCCGTAGGAGTCCGGACAAGGCTTACCGACAGTTGATGTCGAGGATGGAGCCCGGCTCCCGTAAGAGTTTGGGCGGAGTCTACTTGCGGTTGAAGTTGTCGGCGGAGTCCGACTCCCGTAGGAGTCCGGACGAAGTCTGTCTGTAGCCGTTGGAGTCGAGGACGAAGCCCGACTCCCGTAGGAGTCCGGGCAGAGTCTTCCTGCAATTAAAGTTAATGGCGAAGTCTGGCTCCAGTAGGAGTCCGGACAAGGCTTACCGGCAGTTGATGTTGAGGACGGAGCCCGGCTCCCGTAGGAGTTCGGGTAGAGTCTACTTGCGGTTGAAGTTGTCGGTGGAGTTCGGCTCCCGTAGGAGTCCGGACGAAGTCTGTCTGCAGCCGTTGGAGTCGAGGATGAATCCCGGCTCCCGTAGGAGTCCGGGCGGAGTCTTCCTGCAATTAAAGTTAAAGGCGAAGTCCGGCTCTCGTAGGAGTCCGGACAAGGCTTACCGGTAGTTGATGTTGAGGACGGAGCCCGACTCCCGTAGGAGTTCGGGCGGAGTCTACTTGCGGTTGAAGTTGTCGGCGGAGTCTGCCTCCCATAGGAGTCCGGACGAAGTCTGTCTGCAGCCGTTGGAGTCGAGGACGAAGCCCGGCTCCCGTAGGAGTCCGGGCGGAGTCTTCCTGCAATTAAAGTTAAAGGCAAAGTCTGGCTCCCGTAGGAGTCTGGGCGAAGTCCCCCTTGGGGTTGATTCTACTGAGGACTTCGGCTGTGGGTATTTTATACCCAACACCAGTCCCCCTACTTTCGAGTTTGAATTTCGAATGAAGGAAGTACAGAGAGATGGGCACAGCCGAAATCATCCCCTCGAATCCAGCGCACTGCCGCCCCCAGATATTTTGGCATTAAATGTGCGCGTGCTGGAGTCTTTTCGGATCGGGGCGATATGAAGGGACCCTTCGAAATTTTCGCCGGTACACTGGTCCAGGTACGGTGCCATAATGGCCCTACTGATCCATCAGTCGCTTTTAGCCGCCTGCCGGGGGGAGTGGGACACGTGCCGGGTGTGGACTGGCTTGGGGAGATTCGTGATCATTATGGCATCGGATCTCAGGGTCTATTTAAACCCATCTCCCACCTTTAGGTGCCCTATTCTATTCCAGAGTTTCTATCAGTGTCTGCCTTCTCTTCGAGAGCCCTGTTTCAGTGGGCATCTTCTCGAGCCATAGGTGTCTTCCAAATCGTCCCTGTCTTCATCCCTCTGGTCCCTCAGACCGATATAGGTTAGTTCCAGCACCTTCAACCTTCTTCCCATCGCCTAGGGACTTCTTCTCTGTCATTATCTTTTGCATTCCTCCAAGTTAGTTTCCTGTGGCCTCTCGCCCCCCATCCTGTCCGTCTTCTTAGGGACCTTTAGAGCCCTCCTTCGAAACTACCTGAAATGTCGTCTGGCTCTTCCGCTCCCTGCAGTTTCGGGAGCTCTTCTGCCTCAAACCCCCAGGTCCCCTGCTCTGTAGACGAACCTGCATCTGGGGCTGGGCTCCGCCAGATTTTTGCACCGGGCGCCATTCCATGTTCCCTGACCTTAGAGGAACTCCTTCTGATAAGGGTTCAGTATGGAGTTCCTCCAGAGTATAACCTGGAGCTGCATGGCCCTTCTGACCGGACCAGCACTCCCCCATCTGGTCATTTTTGTCTGTACCAGGAAGTGTTCCGCACCGGACTCCGGCTTCTGCTTCCCTCCTTTGTTGTTGCCCTCTTCCGCTTCTTAGACATCTCCTTGGCTTCCGTGGCCCCGAATTCTTTTAGGTTTTTGATAGGATTTCTCTCCCTTTGTCACGTAGTCGAGGTCCAACCGTCCCTCTCCCTGTTTAGGCACTTCTATACTTTTAAGCGCCATCCTTCGGCGAAGGACTGGTGGTACTTCTCCCCCCAGTTCGACAAGAAGGGGTTGCTGAAAGGTGCCCCTTCTTCAATCTACAATTGGAAGGGAAAATATCTCTTCATCCACTGCCCGACCTTGAGACTGGGCCTGCCCCCTTGGGGCTCTCTTAGGGATTTTGTCCGTCGGGCCCCCAGCCTGGGGGAGGATGACCTCCAGGCTGCCCGGAAGCTTCTAGCTTACTCCGCTCCTTCCCTTCCCAACCTTCTGAGGGAGCAATTTCTTTTCAACATCGGCCTGAGTCTCCAGGATCCAGCGAGTATTCATCTTTTACCTTATCTTCTCTTTTCATGCCTTTCTCCTTTTCCTTTCTCTTTTTACCTCTTCTTCCTTTTCTCTCTTTTTTCCCTTCGTTTCTTTCTTTCCCTTCCTTCTCTTTCTTCTTTTTTTTTTTTTTTGACTCTTGATTGATTGGTTTGCTTCTTTTTCTTCTTTTCTTTTCTTTCTCTCTTTTTCTCTCTTTTTTTTTTTTTTTTTTTTTTTAGGAATGGATGCCGAAGCAGCGCGGATGCTTGCCAAGGGCCTTAGGGCCCACAAGAGAAAGGGTGCTGCGACCTCTGGATCGGCGAAGAGGGCCAGGGCGGAGGAGTCGAGCTTAGCTGCACCCGTCTAGGTGGCCCCGACCATCGACATTCCCTCGGATGCCGAGCCAACGGCTCCCCGGGCCTCCTCGAGGAGTCCACCGACTGGGGCCCCCATTTTGGGGGTCCGCCCCACGGAGGTGCCCATAGCCGAGAGGAAAAGAAGGAAATCAGTGGCCCGCAGGGAGAGTAGCCGCCGAACTGCTGCGGATGAGTCCCTCTGCTCCGAAGAGGGGTCGGAGAATCCCTTCAATGATAGGGACTTGATCAGGCGGTTGATCGACGGTTGCATTCTGCCTGACATCATTGAGAGGATCGACCGCGCCGATCCTGAGCAGCGGGCCTGGGACTCCTTGGGGTCCTTTCTTGAGGTAAGCGAATCTTCATCTTCATGGCTATTCGGCCTTTGTTCTAATTCCCTAGCCGCCCTTGCAGATTGGGCACCAGCTCCTCGCCTATATCGAGGCGGCGAGCCGTGCGAGGAGGGACGTCCTCCAGGTGGAGGAACACTGTCAGGCCGAGGTTGCTCGCCTCCAAGCAAAGACGGCCGAAGTAGTCGCCCTCCAGGAGGCCCTAGAAAGAGAGAAACGAGCCCGGGAGGAGGAGAGGCAGACCTTGGAGGAATCGGCGAGAAAGGCGGAGGCTGAGGTCACCAACTTGATCGAGCAAACTCTGGTCCTGGTCTCGGAGGCCAGAGTCCTTGCGGTAGAGGAATTCAAGGCCTCCGCGGAGATGAGGGACCTGAAGGTCCAATTTGGCCAGGAAGCATTCATAAAGGGGTTCGAGCTCTGCCAAGAAAAGGTGGCCAGAAAATTTCCAGAGCTCGACCTCAGCTTCCTAGGCGAGGAGTCTGAAGATGAGATCGGTCCCTCGCCAGCCGCCGCTGCTGTCGCAGCCCCCTTGCCGGGGACGCCGAGTTCTCCACCCCCCACACCCGAGGTCTGAGACCTCCGATCTTGTACCTTTATTTCGTCATAATTTTTCTTTTCTGTTTGTCTTCAAAAATCATCCAATCAATAAAGTTGAACTTCTTATTGCGAACGGCTTCTCCTCCCCCCTCCTTCTCTCTGTTCTCCTTCCAGCAATGAGTCGTGCTTTGACGCTTTTGCCTTCCGATGGCAGTGTCCTGCAGAAGCACTCCCCCTGCCCCTGGGGGTCCCGCTGAAATCGATGATCCAGTGGCTGAAGAAGGAAGTCCTTCACCTGACAAAGAAGTTAAAGAAGATGGAAGGCGAGCTCCGCAGATTGAGGGAAGGTCATTCTGAAGCCACCACTGAGGCCGCCCACTTTCGGAATCTCCACGTGAAGGGGATCATGGAGTATAGCCGGAGGAAGGAGGACTTCGCGAAGGAACTCGAGGAATGCAAGAAGAGTGCCAGCGATCGAATTTGGGCCCAGGCCGCCAGGATCAGTGCCCTCAAGGTGGAACTGTCAGCTGCAAAGGGGAAGATCGGCCAGCTGGAAGGAAATTCATCCTGGCTCTTGGCTCGGGTCGACGGTGACCAAGAGTGGTCGAAGAAGGTCTCCGACCTTCAGCAGCGGCTTCAGGACGCCGAGGTGAGCCACGACGTGCATCGGGCTAGCTGGCGCAGGCAGGTGGAAGAATATAAAGGGAGATTCAGGGCGGCGGCCGATGAAGTCATCCGTCTCCAGAGGCAGCTGGCTAGTAGGGCACAGCTTACTTCCGCCCAAGATTCTGATGAGCTCCAAACCCTAAGAGGCACCGTTGAGGGGATTTTTGTCTCCCTCGGGGAAAAGATGGCTGAGCTGCAACAACTGAAGATCCAACTGGCATATGAGCAGCGGACCGTCGCGGATGCGGAGGCAGAATCCGAGGTCTTGAGGAAGAGGCGTCGAGAGGTGGAGGTCGAGAGCCAGCGACTTCGTCGGGCGCTCCAGGATGCGCTGCAGAAAAGGGGAGAGCTAGAAGAAGAAATTGAAAATCTAAGGCAGTCCTGGTTAAGGGATGGAGTAGATAATTCTAGGTCGGAGGGAGCAGGGCCTCCTTAGAGCTCTTTTCATCTTTCTGTCTTTTCATGTATTTACTTTCCTTTTTGTCGTTTTGCCTTTCTTTCCTTGGCCTTCCGGGCTTTGTAGCGTGTATATCGGAAATGGAATGAAAAGGGCATTTTGTGTTACCTCGTCCGCGCGTTGCACTAAATTGTCGTTCGCCAAACTTTTCTTGTCGTTTGACTTGTCTGATGTAGATGTCGTTGGGGGGGCACCCGATCGTCGATGCGTTAGCTCGCCTTTCTCGTCGTACATGGCCGCAAGCCCGAGCTTGGCTGTTCGGGCTCCGCATTATTTCGGAGATGTCGTTGTCTTCCTAACCGGTGTCGGAAGTCTTTTTAGAGGCCGGGGGTGTTCGGTAGGAACTCCCCGTTTCAGTCGGGACCAAGCCCTTTAGGTCTTTTGGTGCGGTTCATCCTTCATCTGTTCCCGTCGTAGTTCGTCATCCTTCCTTTTTAATTTTCCTCCTCTTCTCAGAGTGAGGGCCCTCCTCCCGCTTTTCGCGGGGTTGCATAGAAGCGAGGAGGTGCCGCTGAGGGGCTTTTTCCTTTCGTCCGATCTTGTTGGGCGGTCGGGTTTCGCCGCCATCAATTTTTGCTGCAGAAGTCGCGGGTGGAGCCCGACTCCCGTAGGAGTCCGGGTGGGGTCTTCCTTGGCGTCGTGGATGGAGTCCGGCTCCCGTAGGAGTTCGGGTGGAGTCTTCCTTGGCGTCGTGGATGGAGCCCGGCTCCCATAGGAGTCTGGGTGGAGTCTTCCTTGGCATCGTGGATGGAGCCCGACTCCCATAGGAGTCCAGGTGGAGTCTTCCTTGGGGTCGTGGACGGAGTCCGACTCCCGTAGGAGTCCGGGTGGAGTCTTCCTTGGCGTCGTGGACAGAGCCCAGCTCCCGTAGGAGTCCGGGTGGAGTCTTCCTTGGCGTCGTGGATGGAGCCCAGCTCCCATAGGAGTCCGGGCCTTCCACTTTGCTCGAGCCAGGGCGAGGTTCTCCTCCCGTTCCCGGCTTGGCTGTGGGGGCGCGTTAGGGCACTGTAAGGCCTCTCCCCTCATCCGGTCTAAAAGAATCGGGCCTTTGACTTTGCTCATGTCAGGACGAGGTTCTCCTCCCATTCTCGGCTTGGCTGTGGGGGTGCGTTAGGGCGCTGTAAGGCCTCTCCCCCCATCCGGTCTAAAAGAACTGAGCCTTTGACTTTGCTCATGTCTGGACGAGGTTCTCCTCCTATTCCTGACATGGCTGTGGGGGCACATTAGGACGTTGTAAGGCCTCTCCCCCCATCCGATCTAAAAGAACCGGGCCTTTGACTTTGCTCATGTCAGGATGAGGTTGTCCTCCTGTTCCTGACATGGCTGTGGGGGCACATTAGGGCGTTGTAAGGCCTCTCCCCCCATCCGATCTAAAAGAACCGGGCCTTTGATTTTGCTCATGTCAGGACGAGGTTCTCCTCCTGTTCCTGACATGGCTGTGGGGGCACATTAGGGCATTATAAGGCCTCTCCCCCCATCCGGTCTAAAAGAATCAGGCCTTTGACTTTGCTCATGTCAGGATGAGGTTCTCCTCCTGTTCCTGACATGGCTGTGGGGGCACATTAGGGCACTGTAAGGCCTCTCCCCCCATCCGATCTAAAAGAATCGAGCCTTTGACTTTGCTTATGTCAGGACGAGGTTCTCCTCCTGTTCCTGACACGACTGTGGGGGCACATTAGGGCACTGTAAGGCCTCTCCCCCCATCCGATTTTGAAATAGTCGGACTTTCATTTTAGGTATGTTAGGACGGGGTTCTCCCCCGTTCCCAACATAACTTTGCTTCAAGCGTTTGGAGGGGTCATATCCAGTCGTAACAAATCCACGCCAGATGGAAAGAGTACGTCAAGTAGAAAGAAATTTAGATTCAAGGTGAAATCATAAGTGATACATTTACAGATTTTTCGAGTTCCACGGTCGCGGGTGGTCCGCTCCTCCTTGAGGCCCTTTGATGATGGAGTCGATGGTCCCGATGGGAGGCCAGTCCCCGGGTTGCTCCTCCCTTCTTGGCGGTTCAGGCTGCGGAAGGGCCCTTGGCCGATCTCCTCTACCCTCAGGCCTGCGTCGGATGAACCTGTCGAGTGGACCTCGCCGAATGAGCTCCTTGATCTCGTCCCGGAGCTGGATGCATTCCTTTGTGTCGTGGCCGTGGTCGCGGTGGTAGAGGCAGAACTTGTTGGGGTTGCACTTCCCGGGGTGTGTGCGCATCCTCTCCGGCCAAGGGAGCTGCTCCCTGACTTCCATCAATACCGGGCCTTCGAGATGTTGAGGGGGGCGTAGTTGCGAAATCTCCCTGGAGGAGAACCCCATCGAACTCCGCGATCCGGGCTTCTCTGCCTGCACGCCCGAGGTGGAGTATGGGCGCGCTTATGCCCGGGAGGGGATCGAGAACGCAGCCGGGCTTCCTTTGGCCTTTTTTCAATTGCGGGCTTACTCGAGTCTCCCGCTTGCCGCTCCCTCGCCATCTCTTCATCCTTCATTTTGAAGGCTTCTTCCGCTTGGGCGTATCCTTTGGCCTGGGCCAGCAAATCAGCAAAATCCCTGGGATACTTCTTCTCCAGGGAGAACAAAAGATCATTCTTCTGAAGGCCACCCTTCAGGGCGGTCATTGCGACTGATTGGTCCAAGTTCCGAACCTCCAGCGCCGCGATGTTGAAGCGGTTGATGTAGGCCCGAATGGACTCCCCTTCCCTCTGCTTGATGTTGATGAGGGACTCCGAACCCTTCCGGGGGCACCGGCTGCTGACAAAATGGGCCACAAATTGGTGGCTCATTTGATCGAAGGAAAAGATGGTACCCGGTTTCAAAGTCGAGTACCAGTTCCTTGCCACTCCCTTCAAGGTGGATGGGAAGGCCCGGCATAGAATGGCATCAGGAGCACCGTGAAGTAGCATCATCGTCCGGAAGGCCTCCAGATGATCAACCGGGTCCGAAGTCCCGTCGTAGCTTTCGAACTGGGGAAGCTTGAAGTTTGGCGGGATCGGTTCCTGTATGATCATTTGGGAGAAGGGAGGGTCAGTACAAATATCCTCACCATAAGCAGGAGGCGCATGGTGGAGTTCTTCGATCCGCCGGTTCATCTCCTGGAGCCTCCGATCCAGGAAATCCTCTCGACTTTGAGTCTCGAGGGTCCTCTGGCAGAATGGGGGCAGGGATCTTCTAGGGGTGGAGTCGTGGTCTGATTGAGGGCTCTCTACCCTCGGGTTCATTTTCCCAGGAAGGACGGGGCGGCTGGCCCAGGTGGCCCGCCCCGCCGTCGGATTCTGGTGTTTCGGGGATGCCCTTTCCGGGCGTACCGATGCCTGCGGCTGCTGCTGCTGCATAGCTTGCACAGCTTCGGTGAGGCCTCTGACCTGCTGCGCCAGCAGGTCAAACTGCTCCGCACTGACCGCCACCGTCGGAGGAGGAGGAGGAGGTTGAGAAACAGGAGGGGAGGTCGGAGCCTGGGATCTGGCCGCAGAGGCCGTGGACCGTCACGTGGACGCCTTGCGAGGAGGCATCAAGTATGGATCCCGTGGGGGAAACAAGGAGTGGGTGTCGGAGGAGACGATCGGGGGCGGCTCCGTTGAACGTTCCTTCAAGAATAAGGGTACTGCGAAGACACAGGCCCTTCCTCTAGTGCCAATCCTGTTGGTGCAAAAATCAACTTGCGTCGGAGAAGCTGGAGTCGCGAAAGTCGCAGAAGTCGCGGTCGCCACTGGGACCTGCAAAGGAAGTCTAAACCGGAGGTGGGGTTGCTCCGGCAAGACCCTCTGACACTCAAGTCAGTTCTCTGCCTCAACAAGAATGGAGTGCTCGAACGGAGAATTTAGCAGAGTTTTTAGATGAAAGATGAAAGCTTATTGAATAATGTATCTGGAGCCCCCTTTTATAGGCGAAGGGGGCAGTAGCCTGATAGCGACATCTGTAACCGTCTGGCAGTGGGCTGCCCAGGGTCAGGCGGAGTTTGCTGCGAAGAGTAGTGAAGTGGACCCGTGGCTATCACCGGGGTGTGCCCCGTGGAGTCTGCCGCGGGGAGTAGAGCGGCGTCTGTTGTCGTGACTCGCCAGCGGATGGGAGAATCGCGCGGTATCCGTCGCAGGAAGTGGAGCAGGATCGTGGCCGTTATTGTGGCCTGCCAGGGAGTAGTGGAGCTGCACGAGATCCATCGTAGGAAGTGGAGCAGTGCTGTGACCGTTACTGCGGCCTGTCAAGGAGTGATGGAGCTGCGCGAAATCTGCCGCAGGAAGTGGAGCAGGATCGTGGCCGTTATTATGGCCTGCCTGGGAGTGCAGATCCGTCGGCTGAAGTTCGACAGCGGTCGGAGCTGATGACGGAGTCTGGCTCCCGTAGGAGTCCGGGCGGAGTCCTCCTTGCGGTTGGAGTCATGGGCGAAGCCCGGCTCCCGTGGGAGCCCGGGCGGAGTCCCCTGCAACTAAAGTCAGGTGCGAAGTCCGGCTCTCGTAGGAGTCCGGATGGATCTTACCGGCAGTCGAAGTTGGCGACGGAGCCCGGCTCCCGTAGGAGTTCGGGCGGAGTCTACTTGCAGTTGAAGTTGTCAGCGGAGTCCGGCTCCCGTAGGAGTCCGGACGAAGTCTGTCTGCAGCCGTTGGAGTCGAGGATGAAGCCCGGCTCCCGTAGGAGTCCGGGCAGAGTCTTCCTGCAATTAAAGTTAAAGGCGAAGTTCGGCTCCTGTAGGAGTTCGGACAAGGCTTACCGACAGTTGATGTTGAGGACGGAGCCCGGCTCCCATAGGAGTTTGGGCGGAGTCTACTTGTGGTTGAAGTTGTCGGCGGAGTCCGGCTCCCGTAGGAGTCCGGACGAAGTCTGTCTGCAGCCGTTGGAGTCGAGGATGAAGCCCGGCTCCCGTAGGAGTCCGGGCGGAGTCTTCGTGCAATTAAAGTTAAAGGCGAAGTCTGGCTCCTGTAGGAGTCCGGACAAGGCTTACCGGCAGTTGATGTCGAGGATGGAGCCCGGCTCCCGTAGGAGTTTGGGCAGAGTCTACTTGCGGTTGAAGTTGTCGGCGGAGTCCGGCTCCCGTAAGAGTCCGGACGAAGTCTGTCTGCAGTCGTTGGAGTCGAGGACGAAGCCCGGCTCCCGTAGGAGTCTGGGCGGAGTCTTCCTACAATTAAAGTTAAAGGCGAAGTCTGGCTCCCGTAGGAGTCCGGACAAGGCTTACCAGCAGTTGATGTTGAGGACGGAGCCCGACTCCCGTAGGAGTTCGGGCGGAGTCTACTTGCGGTTGAAGTTATCGGCGGAGTCCGACTCCCGTAGGAGTCCGGACGAAGTCTGTCTGCAGCTGTTGGAGTCGAGGATGAAGCCCGGCTCCCGTAGGAGTCCTGGCGGAGTCTTCCTGCAATTAAAGTTAAAGGCGAAGTCTGGCTCCCGTAGGAGTCCGGACAAGGCTTACCGGCAGTTGATGTTGAGGACGGAGCCCGGCTCCCGTAGGAGTTCGGGCGGAGTCTACTTGCGGTTGAAGTTGTCGGCGGAGTCTGGCTCCCGTAGGAGTCCGGACGAAGTCTGTCTGCAGCCGTTGGAGTCGAGGACGAAGCCCGGCTCCCGTAGGAGTCCGGGCAGAGTCTTCCTGCAATTAAAGTTAAAGGCGAAGTCCGGCTCCCGTAGGAGTCCGGGCGAAGTCTCCCTTGGGGTTGATTCTGCTGAGGACTTCGGCTGTGGGTATTTTATACCCAACAAGTATTAATAATTTATATACTAATAGAGGTCTGTTTTTCTTTTATGCAGCTATGGCCACTACCCTGTCGCTCCGGTCATTATTAGATAATGACAAACTCATGAGACCTAATTTCGATAGTTGGTATCAAAAATTAAAAATCGTCCTTGAGCATGAGCGAATCCTTTATGTAGTAATGGATCCGGCATCCAAGGAGCCAGCCCCGAACACTAGAGGGACGGTCCGAGATACTTACCAAAAGTGGCTCAACGATCGCACCACCGTTCGATGCATAATGCTAGCGGCAATGAATGATGAGTTCAACCACAGGTTTGAGAACGCCCAGCCACAGGAGATGCTTCAAATATTGAGTGACTCCTTTGGCACGCCTGACGACATTGAAAGACACAAAACTAGTTGTGCCATTTTCAATGCTCGAATGAGGGATGGGGCCTCAGTCATTGATCATGTACTATACATGATCGAAATGATTGAGCACCTAAGTAAACTGGGCTTTCCCCTACACAAGCAGCTCGGTAAGGATGCGATCCTTAATTCTTTGCCCAAGTCCTTCCTCCCCTTCCTTACTCATTTTCGAATGACAAAGCCTGCAGTGAACTACCACGGCTTGTTGGGGTTACTGCAGAACTTTGAGAAGGACCACCAGCTCCATAAGGAGTCGGTGAATGTCGTGGGAGGGTCTTCTTCTGATCGTCGACCCTTTAAGAAAGGGAAGAAGAACAAGAAGAAGAAGAATAAGAAGGTGCAGCCGCATGCTGGGATGTCTGCACAGGATCGGACCAAGAAGTGCAAGCCCGACCAGAGCCAGGCAGAGTGCTTCTTTTGCAAGAAGCAGGGGCACGAGAAGAGGAACTGTCCTCTATACATTGCCTCCTTGGATCCTAACAGGCTGAAGAAGAAGCAAGGTCATTATATGATAACATCTTACAACTTTTTCATTTATGATACTACTGCCTGGGTATTGGATACTGGAAGTCCTTATCATATTTGCAATTCGATGTAGGGTCTGCAGGTCAGTAGGAGATTTGATGACGGCGAGAGGTTCCTGAACGTTGGAGATGGAAGCAAAGTTCTAGTTCTAGCTTTAGGAATCATGAACCTTGTAATCAATTCTCATAATGTAATTCTGAGTGAATGTCACTATTGTCCAAATTTTTTATTAAATATTATTTCTGTAGGCCTTTTGGCCATTACGGTTATGAATTTTTAATAAAAAAAAATATTTGCAATATCATTTTGAATGGTGTTACAATGTTTGTTGGACAACTAAATAATAAAATTTACTTACTATCACAGCCTGTTAATGTAGTTCAAACCTCCGGTAAATGCCTTAGAATAGATAATGTGTCAGAAGTCTATCTTTGGCACTGTAGGCTAGGTCATATCAATAAGAACAGGATAAACAGGTTGGCTCAAGAAGGAATTCTTAAAGTTAGTGATTGTGAATCACTTTCAACCTGTGAGTCCTGTCTTCTTGAAAAGATGACCAAGTCACCTTTTACTGAAAAAGGTGAGCGAGCCAGTGAACTCTTAGGTCTGGTACATTCTGATGTATGTGGACCCATGAGCTCAAGTGCAAGAGGTGGATATTTCTACTTCATAACCTTTACAGACGACTTATCGAGGTATGGGTATGTCTACTTAATGAAGCATAAGTTGGAGTCATTTGAAATGTTCAAACTATTCCAAAATGAGATAGAAAAATAAACTAAAAAATGTATTAAAACTCTTTGATCTGATAGAGGAGGTGAATACCTTTCCAATGATTTTCTGATATATCTTAGGGAGAATGGGATTCTCTCTTAGTGGACACCTCCTGGAACACCACAGCATAATGGTGTGTCTGAAAGGAGGAATCGGACCTTGTTGGACATGGTTCGATCCATGATTGGGTTTGCTGGTCTGCCGATCTCTCTCTGGGGATATGCGCTCGAATCGGCTTGTTACCTTCTAAATAGGGTTTCGAGTAAGTCTGTAACCAAAATGCCATATGAGATATGGATAGGACAAAGCCAGTACTCTCACACCTTAGGGTTTGGAGGTGTCCGATTTATGTTAAACATTTAATTACGGACAAGCTTGGACCTAGGTCTGACAAGTGTAATTTCATAGGGTACCCAAAAGAGATCAAAGGGTATTATTTCTACCTAGCTGATGAGCAAAAGGTCTTTGTCAGCCTTAAGGCAATCTTTTTGAAAAAGAAGTTCCTTGGTGAAGGGACTGTTGCCTCTAAGATCGAACTTGATGAAGTTCGGCAGGTGGAAAAATCGACACAAGTAGCTGAACCTGAACCAGATTTGGTTAGATCAGATCCAGAGCCCATTGTTCCTGTACCCTTAAGGCGATCTGGTAGAGTACCACGTCAACCGGACAGATACTATGGTTTCTTGATCTGAGATGGCGATCCTGTCAAACTTGATGAAAATGATGAAGATTCGATCACCTACATGGATGCAATGTAGAGACCTGACTTTGAAAAATGGCTAGAGGCCATGAAATCCGAAATGGAGTCTATGAAGATCAACGATGTGTGGACATTGGTTGACCCACCCGAAGGAGTAAAATCCATAAGGTGTAAATGGGTCTTCAAGAGGAAGAGGGGCACAGACAGAAAGGTGGAAACCTATAAAGCCCATCTGGTTACCAAGGGATATCATCAACGTTATGGTATAGACTATGACGAGATATTTTCTCCTATGGCAATGCTCAAATCTATTCGGATTATGCTTCCGATAGCTGCCCATCTGGACTATGAAATCTGGCAGATGGATGTGAAGACAGCTTTTCTAAATGGAGAGCTGGATGAAGAGGTGTATATGATACAACCTGAAGGGTTTACATTCACAGAAGAGTCTAAGATGTGCAGGCTATAGAGGTCCATTTATGGACTTAAGCAGGCATCTCAGAGTTGGAACATACGTTTTGATAAGATGATCAAGACGTATGGCTTCGTTAAGAATGGAGAAGAGTCCTGCATTTATAAGTGGGCTAATGGTCTAGTAGTGATATTTCTTGTTGATAGCCTATTTCGCAAGTGCACGAAATCGCTCAAGTAATATAATGATAAATAAGAGATCGTTTCCACGAGGACTGAGTTTAATTACCAAAAATGAATGCTAATTTTACTAATATCTAAACGATCGAAACTGAATGACAGTGGAAAATAAAATTAACTCTAAAGAACTCAATGAAAGCTGAATCAAAATTCGATTGATAAAGCACTAGGGTATATCTGATTTCACTTGGACCAATTATCAATTCCAGCTATTCCGATTAATAATCCAAATTTAATTATTAATGCAAGGATAAATAATCCTAAATTATTTAATAATCTTTCTCGAGTCTTATTAAATATACTAATTAAAATCTATAATCTATCTTCCAATAGTAAAATAGATTTTAATTAGTTCAATAAGCACAGTGATTATTTTCAAGATCCCACAAGTCAAATCTTCTGCTCCCGCTCCAATTATTATTCCGATGATGTTTGTTATTAACTCCAATTTATAATCTTCCTTCCCAGTACCAATTATAAATCAAAATCAATCAAGTACCAAAGATAATAATACTTAAAAGCATTAAGTGCAAATAACAAACAATTGCATTAACAAAGAAAATTAATACAAGATTCTGAAATTGAAATTAAATCCAAGCTACATCAGGTACCCTAGCTAGAAATTTAACTTTTCATCATATCAAAATCAAACTCAAGTTTACTTGAATAAAACTCCAAAATCATCCTAACAATGAGTTCTAGAAAATAAATGCAAAGTAAACAAGAGAAAGAATTAAAAACTCTGAAGGAATTGCAGAGCCGAATGAATCCTCTCTTCAAATCTTCCAGATACTCCAAACTCTCCTTGCTTGATTTCTAGCTTTCAAAGATGATTCTCCTCCCCTCCTGCTGGTGTTTTAGGATCCTTAAATAGGGCTAGGGCTAGGGTTAAGGTGGTATTTTTCCCATGATTTTATTCTATATATCATTCTTTTTATTTGGTATAGAATCTCTCCTCCTTTGGATAGGCTTTAAGCAACCACCAGCCATCTACTCCTTATGCTGCCCAAATTTTTTGATTTTATTATGATTTCCATAGTAAAAGAAGGAAAGAAGGCATGGTTAATTAGAGGAGAAGAATTTCTTCCTTTCTGGGTCCACAAAATCTGCAAAACAAGGTAAGGTTTCGGCTGCCCAAATCAAGTTTTCCAAGAATTAGTTTCAATTCTTTCTCAGTTTGCTCCTCATGCAGAATTAGTTTGGACTCTGATTTTCTTTCATTTAATTCTTTCCAAGATAGCTCTTTGCCACCCAAAATTAGTTGCCATATCAGATCTTTGTGCCAAGAAACACTAAGAAGAATCTGGGTGTATCGGGTGTTTCTTGTTGTGTCCAACATTGTTACCAACTTCAACCTACTGTAGCCACCTCATCTGGAATCCAAATTTAATTCTGTAAATTATGTTCCTTTCTTGCTTCTCTCAAAATTCTGTGGATCTAATCTTGCTCAATTTGGGGTCTTGTAGCTTGCCTTTTAGGGGTCCTCACACCAAAATATCCAGAATTTAGATTGGTTGACTAGATGGGAGAGATTAACTGCTTGATTTATTTTCTGCATCTCTAATTTCTTTTCTGGCTGATGATGCCAAAAAGGATAAGGTGTGGGGTCCATTGATATCTTGATTTGGTTATTCTGCTTTGAGGTGGACTCTGATTTTGATGCAAGACCTGATAACTCTGGATGACAAACCCTGCTGAATCGGACTCAACCAATTTCACTTAATTTGACCTTTAAAATATGGTTAAGCCCAATTAGGTGTGACCTGGCTCAATTACCTGCAATTGACATAAAACATATCAGGTTCTTACATTTATTTAGTTAATTATTATATCAATTTTATCAAAATCATTAAAACTAATAATAATAATTACTATAAAAATGCAATACATCAAATACCCCCAAACCTAAGTTTTTGGTTGTCCCCAAGCAAAAGAAAAGTCCAAATCAAAAATGGAGAATCTCAAAAAAAATTAATGCTAAAAACTTTATTTAACATTAATATACTCAAAATCCATCTAGACACAAAGGAGTAATACCCAAATGCCATGGCTTAACCACCCCAACTCAAAATCGAAAGGCAAACCCACAAGCTAACTATTCCAAACTCATTCATACTCAAACAAAATTACGCACAATCAATAGCTACCCTGCTTCCTTTAGGTTTTAATAAAATAATTCGGTTCAAACATCCAATCCTGAATGCAAAATCCTATCAGCCCATCTCCACTAGTGCAAACAACGTACTCAAGAGATCAATAGGACTTTTTCGGATAAAAAAAAATGGAAAGCAAGCAACAAGAATGATGGTTATGGTCACATAAGTGAAAATAAATTAACCACAATAAATCAGAGCATACTCAATTACTTATGCTTTACATCCCTTCCTTTATTTGTTTTATTTTATACTTTTAGAACAGCCTATACACTTTGGCACTCTTCCTTAAGTCATCATTTGCCTTTTTACGCGAATACCGACATTGGTGATGAAGGCACCCGGTTACTCAGCAAGTCATATACTCAAAGTGCTTTGCATACTCATAATTCAAGTCACTGTTTGACGTAAAAGCAAACATGGGGCTCATGAATGCTCCTAGTTACTAGGCAACTTGAAACAGCGGAGTAGATTGTGCTTTTTTTTTTTTTCTTCTTCTTCTTCTTTTTTTTTTTTTTTTTTTTTTGAAGGGAAGGAAAACTAAAAATTCAGTATGCTCTAACCATTATAATCAATTTATTCTCAAAAAATATGAACAGTAGATATGAGATAGGATGAAAAAAAATACAAGGGGTCAAAAAGGATATGCCAAAGGAATGCCTATATCATTTCTCCCAAGTAAATTGTCTACATTTTATTGCAACAAAGCTCACAAATAGGATTGGCGAAGCAAAGTAACTATCTCCTATACGAGATTTTATTTAAGTATTTACAAGTTTAAAATAGTCAATCTCTGAATTTGACTTCCAAATTTAAAGCTAAGATAGCCAAACAATAACACAAAAGTAAAATTGTCCCCCTCTATATCCTTACAAGTGATCAATGAATCAACATTCCATTTTTTTTTTTTTAAATTTTATTAAAAAATAAAGATAAAGATGCAAACATAATGGCAATCCTATATTATTAACACGAAATGCTCATGCAAATGCACCCCCAAATCTGAATTGGACATTGTGCTCAATGACAAGATCATCATCACAATACATATCATAGCAAGGCATTCTTAAAGGTTAGGGGTACTCCCCTTTGTAGCGTCCTATGCGCTTGTGTGAGTTTGCAACTCGTCCTCAGTCATTTCATCTCTCTTATCTTCTTCAATGTGCCTACAAAAAGTGAACAACGTCCATTCAAACCTTGAAAATATAGTGAGGATTAAAATTGACTCAAAAAAATAAAAAAAAAATTGCTTGGGTTGCCTCCCAAGAAGCGCTAGTTTATAGTCGTTAGCTTGACTATCCCAATGCATTATGTCAGTGCTATGGAGGTTTTTGGTTGCTCAAATCCTCCATCTATGTATTCCTTCAACCTTTGCCCATTGACTTTGAAGGTCCTATCACCACTCTTCAGCTCAACAGCTCCATGTGGAAAAACTTGTATAATCTCAAATGGACCTGACCACCTAGACCGGAGCTTGCCTGGAAATAGCTTTAGGCGAGAGTTATACAGCAACACCTTTTGTCCTGCATGGAATTCACGCCTCACAATATGTTTGTCATGCCATCTTTTCATTCTCTCCTTGTAAATTTTGCATTTTCATATGCATGGAGGCGGAACTCATCAAGTTCATTAAGCTGTAATAACTTTTCTCCCCAGCAGCTTCCATATTGAAATTTAGCAACCTAGTTGCCCAGTAAGCTCGATGCTCTAGCTCCACAGGTAAATGGCATGCTTTTCCATAAACTAGATGATACGGAGACATCCCAATTGGCATTTTGAATGCTGTTCTATATGCCCATAACGCATCATCTAATTTTAGGGACCAGTCCTTTCTTGATGAGTTGACAGTAGTCTCCAATATTCTTTTAATTTCACGGTTGGAGATCTCTACTTGTCCACTTGTTTGAGGATGATATGGTGTTCCTACATGATGAGTAACACCGTATTTTATCAATAGAGAATCCAAATAACGATTACAAAAATGCTTACCTCCATCCGTGATGATAGCTCTTGGAATACCAAAGTGTGTGAATATGTATTTCTTTAAGAACTTGAGCACACTCTTGGCATCATTAGAGGGAAGTGCTACTGCCTCAATCCATTTGGATACATAATCCACCGCCACTAGGATGTATTGATTTGAATGAGAAGGTGGAGGCCCCATAAAATCTAATCCCCACACATCGAACAGTTCTACTTCAAGGATATTGGTTAGTGGCATTTCCTGTCTAAAAGAAATATTTCCAGTTCTTTGACATCGGTCACAAGAAGAAACAAAAGCAATAGCATCTTTAAACAGGTTAGGCCAATAAAAACCACACTGTAATACTTTAGCAGCTGTTTTGTTGGGTCCAAAATGGCCTCCACACTCTAATGAATGGCAGTGTTTTAAAATATTTTTAATTTCATCATCAGGCACACATTTCCTAATAAGCTGATCTGGACAATACTTATATAAATATGGATCCTCCCAAAAATAATATTTTGCATCATGTAAAAATTTCTTTTTTTGCTGGTAATTAAATTTCAGAGGAATAATATCACATGCCTTAAAATTAACAATATCACATACCAGGGTGTACTAGATGTGAGTAATGCAAATAATTGCTGATCAGGGAATGACTCATTAATGGGTACCTCAGTGTTCTCAATTTCTTTACTTAACTCTAACCGAGACAAGTGATCTGCTACAAGATTTTCTGCTCCTTTCTTATCCCTAATCTCCAAGTCAAATTCCTGCAATAAGAGCACCCAACGAATTAGTCTCAGTTTCGCATCCTTCTTTTCAAGTAAATATTTAATTGCTGAGTGATCAGTATAAACTATTGTTTTTGCTCCTATAAGATATGGCCTAAATTTATCAAAAGCAAAAACAATGGCGAGCAACTCTTTCTCTGTGGTGGCATAGTTCAACTGTGCATTATTCAGTGTTCGACTCGCATAGTACACCACATGAAGTCTATTCTCCTTTCTTTGTCCCAAGACTGCTCCTATAGCATAGTCGCTTGCATCACACATGAGTTCAAATGGTAGATTCCAGTCAGGTGCAGTGATGATAGGAGCTGAGATTAATTCTCTCTTTAATCTGTTAAAAGCAACCAAACACTCATCAGTAATTTTAAAAGGTGCATCCTTGATCAATAAATTACAAAGAGGTTTGGTAATTTTAGAGAAGTCTTTTATAAATCTTCTATAGAAGCCACATGCCCTAAGAAACTCCTCACTCCTTTAACAGATGTTGGTGGTGGTAATTTTTCAATGACCTCCACCTTTGCTTTGTCTACTTCTATCCCTCTAGATGAAATCTTATGGCCTAAAACTACTCCTTCCTGCATCATAAAATGATATTTCTCCCAGTTCAACACAAGATTAGTTTCTTCACAACGCTGTAGAACTTGGAAGAGGTTAGTCAAACACATATCAAAAGAAGGACCAAAATCTAAAAAATCATCCATAAAGATTTCAATAAATTTTTCAACCATATCAGAGAATATAGACATCATACATCTTTGAAAAGTTGCAGGTGCATTACATAACCCAAATGGCATTCTCTTATATGCAAATGTTCCATATGGACAAGTAAATGTAGTTTTTTCTTGATCCTCAAGTACATTAGGAATTTAAAAATATCCTGAATAACCATCTAAAAAATAGTAGAAGGGATATCCGGACAATCTCTCAAGCATCTGGTCAATAAAAGGCCAAGGAAAATGGTCCTTTCATTTGGCTTTGTTTAACTTCCTATAATCAATACACACACGCCAACCAGTGACTGTTCTAGTGGGTATCAGCTCATTTTTATTATTTGTAATAACAGTCATCCCCCCTTTCTTAGGAACTACTTGAACAGGACTCACCCAACTACTATCAGAAATAGGGTAGATAATTCCTGCATCAAGTAACTTCATTACTTCAGCTCTAACTACTTCCTTCATATTAGGATTTAACCTACGTTGATGCTCAATTGAAGGTTTGTAGTTTTCTTCCATTAAAATTTTATGCATGCATATACTGGGACTAATTCTTTAATATCATCAATAGACCAGCCTAATGCTCTCTTATGCTTTTTCAACACATGCAACAATTTTTTCTCTTGTTCAGTAGACAAATGAGCAGATATAATGACAGGAAAAATAGATGAGTCTCCCAAGAATGCATATCTTAAGTGAGAAGGGAGCTGCTTAAGCTCAAGCTTGGGGTTTGGCTTAGCCTCTACTGAATCCTGTATTTTCTCAACATCATTTAATACATCAACATGTGTTTATTTTTAACACCATCAATCAAGTCATATTCAGAATTGTCAATTATTTCACTAACAAATTTATTAATCATATCTAATCTAAAATATTCATCATTCTCAAGAGGATATTTAGAAGAATTAAGCATGTTAAAAATTACCTCTTCTTGTCCCACTCTTAAAGTAAGCTTACCCTCATGGACATCTATAAGTGCCTTGCCAGTTGCAAGGAATGGACGCCCCAATATCAAAGGAACCTCTCTATCTTCCTCCATATCCAAGACAATGAAATCCACTGGGAAGATAAATTTGTCCACCTTGACTAATACATCCTCCACTATGCCTTTAGGATATGTCACCGATCGATCAGCTAGTTGTAATGAGACACTGGTCGGTTTCACATCCCCTAGTCCAAGCTTCCTGAAAACAGATAAAGGCATTAAGTTAATGCTAGCACCTAAATCGCACAATGCTTTAGTGAATTCGATATTGCCAATATTGCATGGAATTGTAAAACTCCCTGGATCCTTTAATTTTGATGGCAACTTGTTCTGAATGATTGCACTGCACTCTTCGGTGAGCATGACTATCTCATGGTCCTCTAGCCTTCTCTTTTTGGAAAGGATGTCCTTCAAGAATTTGGCATAGCTAGGCATCTGAGCTAATGCCTCTGCAAATGGAATATTTATGTGTAGTTTCTTGAAGACCTCCAAAAACTTCAGAAAGTTCTTGTCATCCTTACTTTGCTTGAGTCTTTGAGGAAAAGGAACTGGTGGATTGTAGGGCTTTACTGGCTCTTCTTTTTCTCTTTTAGCTTCTCTTTGACCATAGTCTCTTCTTGAGTTTGTTCCTTTACTTGTTCTTTAACAGGCTCTTTCCCTTGTTGTTCCCCTAGTTGTTTTCCACTCCTCAAGGTAATTGTCTTCACATGCTCCTTCGGGTTCGTTTCAGTATTGCTAGGCAATGACCCTTGAGTTCTGTTAGCTACCATGTTGGCCAACTGTCCCATTTGTATTTCCAAGTTTTTAATAGCAGCTTGCTGGTTTTGAAAGTTTGCCTTAGTCTTACCCATGAAATTAGTAGTGGCCTTAGTGAGAGTTGCAACCAATTCTTCCAGATTAGACTTCTTTTCTTGCTGTGGAAAACCAGGTGGTCCTCTATTCTGATAATTTTGTTGTTGCTGTTGATTTCCCTAGAAAAAATTTGGATGGTTCTTCCAGGCAGGCGTGTAGGTGTTTGAGTATGGATTGTTCTGTTGCCTTCCTTGGTTTGCCACATATTGCACTTGTTCTTATACTGGAGGCATGAATGAGCTGTCAATCGGGCAATCTCGAGTAGCATGTTGCCCAGTACACATCTCACAAGTCTGCACACAAGTATTGACAGCATTAATAGATAAATGATCTAATTTTTTGAAAAGAGTGTCTACTTTTGCATTGAGTGCAGTAATAGCGTCTATCTCATGAACCCCAGCAGGTCTCCTCGCCATGTTTCTCTCATTGGGCCATTGATAATTGTTGTTGGCCATTTCCTCCAAAAGATCATAGGCCTCATCAAGCGACTTCCCCATCAATGAACCTCCAGCAGCAGCATCAATATTAATTCTGGTATGGTTGTTCAGCCCATTGTAGACGGTTTGCACAACCAACCATTTAGGCAGCCCGTGGTGTGGACACCTCCTAAGCAGATCCTTGAACCTTTCCCAGGCTTCATATAAGGTCTCCATGTCAAATTGCATGAAGGTTTGGATATCAGTCCTCAACTTGGCAGTCTTAGCAGGTGGAAAGAATTTTGCCAAAAATTTTTGTGCTAAGTCATTCCATGTGGTGATCGAGCCAGCAGGAAGAGACTGCAACCATGCTTTAGCTTTGTCTCTAAGTGAAAACGGGAACAATCTTAGCCGAATTGCATCATCTGACACTCCATTATGCTTAAGGGTATCACATATCTCCAAGAAGTTTGCAATGTGTGCATTAGGGTCATCATTGGGCAATCCTCCAAACTGAACTACTGTCTGGATCATTTGGATCAAAGCAGGCTTGATCTCAAAGTTGTTTGCTTGCACAGGTGGTCTTGTGATGCTAGATGAAGCTCCATTCACGGTAGGCATGGCATAATCCCGTAGTGCCCTGGGGTTTGCCTCTCTAGCAACCTCATTATTTCCTACTAGGATTACTTCTCTCCTTGGATCTTCAGCCATTTCTGGATCTACTTTTGCCTCAAATTTCTTCCCTTCTCTGACTGCTTTAATATTTTGTTTACAAGTGCGTTCAATTTTTTGACTTGAAATGGGGTTTGATTCAATTCTCACAAGTTGACTCGATTCTCTTTTCCAAATTGTAATTTTGAAAGATTATTATCTTTTTTTTTTTTTTTTAAGAAGAGAGAAGAGGAAAGAGAGAGAAATGAGTGCTAGAAATGAGTCCTAAGGAGTCCAAAATCTAGAGATGAAAGAGAAGAGTGTTTTAATTAGGTTTAAATTTTAATGGCAAACAAGTTAGCACAAAATGGACTTTCTATCCTAGGGTTAACCTAGATCTAGACAGCTCCTAACTGTTCCAAGATCGCCTTCAAGCACTCCAAGCCCAAAACTGACTAATTGTCTCAGCCAGGTAAGTGTAAGATGTGGGAGGTCCCCTGCTTGTTGCTTTCCTTAGACACCAACTGAGTTGGCCAGGTCAGACAACGGAACCAATTGAAAACCACCTTCTTAAACCACTTGCCTTAGACACCGAGCAATTAATCAATTCGAACCCGGTCTAACTTTAGGGCTTTCTTGTCCTATTAAGCTCGAATATCCTAGGACCAACGTTTAATTGATTTTAGATTAAGGTCTAGGTTATGCAGGATGAAGGATGTGATTTTTGGGCTAAGGAAGGGTGATCAAATCCCCACCTTATCTGATTAATGGGTTAAGTGCCCTTAAAGTTAATTATGGAGATGCAATGCAAAGAAACAAGATGTCCAATCAAGTTTGATTTTTTTTTTTTAATATTTTTGGTTATACTATATTAGTTAAGCGTTATGAAATGTCAGTGATTTTTTTTTTTAAATATCTAAAAAAATAAAATATCTAGATTACTAGTAAAATCAACTATTTTTGATATTAAAGCACCAGTCCCCGGCAACGGCGCCAAAAATTTGATAGCCTATTTCGCAAGTGCACGAAATCGCTCAAGTAATATAATGATAAATAAGAGATCATTTCCATGAGGACTGAGTTTAATTACCAAAAATGAATGCTAATTTTACTAATATCTAAATGATCGAAACTGAATGACAGTGGAAAATAAAATTAACTCTAAAGAACTCAATGAAAGCTGAATCAAAATTCGATTGATAAAGCACTAGGGTATATCTGATTTCACTTGGACCAATTATCAATTCCAGCTATTTCGATTAATAATCCAAATTTAATTATTAATACAAGGATAAATAATCCTAAATTATTTAATAATCTCTCCCGAGTCTTATTAAATATACTAATTAAAATCTATAATCTATCTTCCAATAGTAAAATAGATTTTAATTAGTTCAATAAGCACAGTGATTATTTTCAAGATCCCACAGGTCAAATCTTCTGCTCCCGCTCCAATTATTATTCCGATGATGTTTGTTATTAACTCCAATTTATAATCTTCCTTCCCAGTACCAATTATAAATCGAAATCAATCAAGTACCAAAGATAATAATACTTAAAAGCATTAAGTACAAATAACAAACAATTGCATTAACAAAGAAAATTAATACAAGATTCTGGAATTGAAATTAAATCCAAGCTACATCAGGTACCCTAGCTAGAAATTTAACTTTTCATCATATCAAAATCAAACTCAAGTTTACTTGAATAAAACTCCAAAATCATCCTAACAATGAGTTTTAGAAAATAAATGCAAAGTAAACAAGAGAAAGAATTAAAAACTCTGAACGAATTGCAGAGCCGAATGAATCCTCTCTTCAAATCTTCCAGATACTCCAAACTCTCCTTGCTTGATTTCTAGCTTTCAAAGATGATTCTCCTCCCCTCCTGCTGGTGTTTTAGGATCCTTAAATAGGGCTAGGGCTAGAGTTAAGGTGGTATTTTTCCCATGATTTTATTCTATATATCATTCTTTTTATTTGGTATAGAATCTCTCCTCCTTTGGATAGGCTTTAAGCAACCACCAGCCATCTACTCCTTATGCTGCCCAAATTTTTTGATTTTATTATGATTTCCATAGTAAAAGAAGGAAAGGAGGCATGGTTAATTAGAGGAGAAGAATTTCTTCCTTTCTGGGTCCACAAAATCTGTAAAACAAGGTAAGATTTCGGCTGCCCAAATCAAGTTTTCCAAGAATTAGTTTCAATTCTTTCTCAGTTTGCTCCTCATGCAGAATTAGTTTGGACTCTGATTTTCTACCATTTAATTCTTTCCAAGATAGCTCTTTGCCACCCAAAATTAGTTGCCATATCAGATCTTTGTGCCAAGAAACACTAAGAAGAATCTGGGTGTATCGGGTGTTTCTTGTTGTGTCCAACATTGTTACCAACTTCAACCTACTGTAGCCACCTCATCTGAAATCCAAATTTAATTATGTAAATTATGTTCCTTTCTTGCTTCTCTCAAAATTTTGTAGGATCTAATCTTGCTCAATTTGGGATTCTGTAGCTTGCCTTTTAGGGGTCCTCACACCAAAATATCCAGAATTTAGATTGGTTGACTAGATGGGAGAGATTAACTGCTTGATTTATTTTCTGCATCTCTAATTTCTTTTCTGGCTGATGATGCCAAAAAGGATAAGGTGTGGGGTCCATTGATATCTTGATTTGGTTATTCTGCTTTGAGGTGGACTCTGATTTTGATGCAAGACCTGATAACTCTGGATGACAAACCCTGCTGAATCGGACTCAACCAATTTCACTTAATTTGACCTTTAAAATATGGTTAAGTCCAATTAGGTGTGACCTGGCTCAATTACCTGCAATTGACATAAAACATATTAGGTTCTTACATTTATTTAGTTAATTATTATATCAATTTCATCAAAATCATTAAAACTAATAATAATAATTACTATAAAAATGCAATACATCACTTGTATTGTATGTGGATGACATTCTTTTAATTGGAAATGATGTCCCTGCATTATAGGGAATAAAGATTTGACTGTCGTCATAATTCTCCATGAAGGATCTCGGAAAAGCTTCTTACATCCTAGGGATGAGGATCTATAGGGATAGATCTAAAAGGTTGCTTGGCTTATCCCAGTCCATGTACATTGATACTATGCTGAAAAGGTTCAGCATGGAGAATTCCAAGAAAGGCTATCTACCAATAGGCCATGGAATTTCTCTCTCGAAGAGGGATTGTCCGACAACACCTCAAGAGAGAGAGCGTATGGGTAGAATTTTATATGCTTCGACAGTGGGATCTATCATGTACGTCATGACATGTACATGACCAGATGTAGCATACTCACTAGGAGTAGTGAGTAGATACCAATCTGATCTAGGGGAGAATCACTGGAAGGTTGTTAAAACCATCCTGAAGTATTTAAGAAATACTAAGGACCAGTGGCTTGTTTATGGTGAATTGGACTTGAGACTTATAGGGTTTACAGACTCTAGTTTTCAGTCTGATCACGATGACAGCAAGAGTGTGTTGGGATTTATTTTTACCCTTAATGGTGGGGCTATCTACTAAAAAAGTTTCAAGCAGCACACTGTGGCTGATTCAGTTTGTGAGGCGGAGTATGTCGCTGCATCAGATATTGCCAAAGAAGTGGTATGACTGAGAAAATTCATTATCGATCTCGGAGTAGCACCCTCCCTTATTGGTCCAGTTCTGTTCTACTGTGATAGCTCTGGAGCCATTGCTCAGGCGAAGGAACCAAAGGCACACCAGCGAACGAAGCATATTCTGCGCCGCTACCATCTCATCCGAAAAATCATGGATCGAGGTGACGTCGACCTTCAGAAGATCGATGGAAAGGAGAATCTGGCCGACCCATTCACTAAAGCCATTGCGGTGAAGGAGTTCGACGACTTCAAGTCGAAGATGGGTATTAGATACTGCACCGATTGGCTTTAGGCCAAGTAGGAGATTGTTGGGAATAGTGTCCCAAAGCCAATCGTCAGTCTGTTGACGGTTGTGCTTCTTTTTATATTAGTATATAAATTATAAATAAATAAAAATTATTTTGGTATTTTTCATCACAAATTATTTCATCTTCTAATGAACTCCTGTGTTGTGGTGAAGTTCTTAGGACTATTTAGACTCGACAAAGGCGGATTTATCGTTTAGTCCTTAAACCTGTTTGCGACCAAATGATACATTGTTACCAAGGACAACAACGTTTATCAAGCATAGGTCATTGTGTGCCATATGGGTTGGTTGTCCTCTTAACCAAGGAGTGTGGAGACACTGGTATGGCATATAGGTGAGATGTAAGGGTACATCTGCACTGAACGTGACCGACTCCGGAGCTATTTCTGCTATCAAGATTTGCTCTGATGGGATATAGGTATAACTGTCCCTCCGACCTGAGACCGCCACGGTGACTTGCAAGCAACTCACTGCACTTAGGCACTGGACTACCTGAATTTCTAATTTAGTGACGGAAGGATGCTGGGTGTAGTCAAGTACTTGACTTATTGGTGCATGTGTCAAGAAGGGATTGACCACTCCAGTTCAGGAGCTATGTACAGTCGTGTTTCAATTTAGCAAAATCTTGGCCAAGATAGTCCTAGTGAGGAGTCACAGGACTGTTTGAGTTGAGCACGATTCGGATGATCTAATCAGGGTTGACAGTTTAACCCTGAGTCATCCTAAACACATGGGTCAAAAGAAATGAATTATACAGTAACCATATTCATGTAGATTCTGAGTATTATAATTGTGACTATTCAACCTATCCGGACGTCGGATACCATTGCTAGATGGTCACTTCGATTAGTACAGGAATTGGTTCCTGTGCTACCGGCTTAGGTTCGAACCTGCGGGGTCACACACATTAGAGGTTCCTATCTGATCTGATAGCTGGTGAAGAGTCCTACATGTCTGAGATTCTGTGATCGAGAATCAAGATTCTTTGATCATGAGTTCCATACATTTTGGGTATCAGGGTCAAGAGTCCCACTGGTTTGGGACTTTTCGATCAGGATTTCATATCGATGAATTCTGATGCTCGATTGCCCATCAGATTTGGACTCAGTATTTATGAGAGGTTTAATTAGTGATTTGATCACTGATTAACTCAATTTGATTGAGTAATTATTTTTAGATCAAATCCAATTGAATTGGATTCAGTTGAGTTTGACCCGATTAGGTTAAGAGTTGACCTAATCGTCAGATGGTTTGGTCCCTAATTTGATCAGGGGTTGGATTTAGTCAATTCCTAATTTGATTAGAATTTTATTGAGCCTAATTAAGCCTAATTAAGTTGAGTTTAAATTAGTCTAATTGGACCTAGCTTATTTTAATTAAATTGGTTCAATTAGGTTAGTTTAAAATGAGAAACCACCTTGACCCAAACTCCCTGCGCCACCTCACTTCTTCTGCGCCCATTTGAATTCACGAGAAGGAACTTCTCATGAATTTTCTCCCACATAAAGGCCATCCCACACCCATCCTTTCTGCACCAAATGGATAGATAAAGATGATTTGTTGGCCATTCAAATTCAAATGAAGTTTGAATTTGAATGGGCAACCAACCAACTCCATGCGCCCCCTCTTATCTTGTGCGCCACTTTATTTACACAAGAAAGATTTTCTCATGTAAACTCTCCATGCACAAATAAAGCCACGCCCCTTCTCTTCTCATGCCCAAGTGGATAGGGATGAGTTGGTTTGCATTTGAATTCAAATTCGATTTGAATTCAAATGTGCAACCACTTATCTTTATCCTCTCACGCGGATAAGACACGTCTTGCGTTGTTTTAAAAAGAGGAGAAAGGTGGGGCGTTGTTGCCCAGCTATGCAACCCAAGAGGGGGGGTGAATTGGGTTTCTAAAAATTTTAAGCCCAACAGATAACTTATGAAGAACAAAACAATGGCTTTAAATCAATATTAATTAACTAAAGCAGTATTGCAAGGATATAATAAAGAAATAAGATAAAGCGATAAAGCACACCACAAACACAAGGATTTATAGTGGTTCGGTGCTAACCTTGCACCTACGTCCACTCCCCAAGATCCCACTTGGGAATTTTAATCCACTATCCTTTGTATTCAACCCGAATACAAAACGTCGGAAACTCCGACACTAGCTATCCCAAGCTAGAATACAAGACGTCGGAAACTCCGACCCTAGCTATCCCAAGCTAGAATACTTGTTTCCCGGGTACAAGCAAACCCAAAACACTCCGATTTCAGGTTCGGATCAACCTTTCCTTGTTTTGGAAATCCTCCAAAAACAAGAGCAAAAACTCACAAAGAGTAAGAATATTTAGAGCACAGATGAATACAATAACAGCTCCTTAAATGAGCAAATATAACAATAAAAGCTTTACTCAAATGAAGAACCCCTTTTTCAGATTTTCTCAAGATGAATGAACGGTTGAACGCTTGAGAAGAGGTTGATTGTTGATTGAAGATCTCTTGAAAGCTTTGAACGATCTCTAGATCAAGGTTGAAAACAATCGACTTGAAAGATTCTCTCTTTGAATGCTCTTGCTTTTCTTTTTCACAAACTCTCTTGAATATTGTGGATCCTCTCTCTTCTTCTTGAATATTTCGTTGATCTCAGATTTAGGATCCTCTCTTCTCTTTTGATCTCACGTTTGATCTCCCGATTTCCACACTTTTTCTTTGCAATTTGATCTGCTATTTAATCTGCAATTTCCTTTCACCATTTTAAGCATTTTATGGCATTAGTAGCAAGAGAAAACAATTTAGGCAGATAAAGAGCCGTTAGAGGATTTTTAGGAAGCATAAATGGCAATTAAAACGGGCAAAAAATTAGCCGTTGCTGACATTTCCCGTCGCAGGGGTCGACTCATGAGTCGACTCATGCATCAGGAGTCGACTCATGAGTCGACTTCTGTTGCAAAGACCAGAAACTTGGATTTCTGGATTTTTTGGCCCAAATCAGCAGAGGTCGACTCATGAGTCGACTCATGCCTTGTGGGTCGACTCATGAGTCGACTCACAGGTCGTGCCAAGCCAAAAATCCAGTGTGCCATGGGAATTTTTGCGTGCCATTCAGCTCATAGTGCCATGAGTTGACTCATGAGTCGACTCATGCACTTCAAACCTTCATAACTTCAAAAATATAAGTCCAAACACAATGAAATTTTCACCAATAGATTTCAAATCATTTGTTCTACCAAATGGTACTATCAAATCAGGATTTTAGTGAAATTACAATTTTGCCCTTGAAGAGCATAAGGACTTTTTCAATTGTTTGTATCCCTTCAATCTGCTTTGTAATCATCAAAATCAATCTAGGAGCAACAATCTCCCCCTTTTTGATGATGACAAAACATATGAACAAAAATGTTTATGTTAATGCATTAATTTCAAAAGAATCCATTATGGGTGTATATGCTTGAAAAGATTATGATTCTTTTGGCATGTAATATAAATGCAAAAATAGTTTGTCCATTTTCTTAAAGATTTGAAAAGGGTATTAGATCATTTTGAGTTCAAGATATTTCAGAGCAAGAGAAGATAAATAACTTTTTCTATGTATTAGAGCAAAAATAATTTTTACAATGATATCAGAAAAGATTTTATAATGTATCAGAGCAAGAAAATTTTTAATGTATCAGAGAAAATTTCATACAGTATCAGAGCAAATGTTATAATATTTTAGAGAAACCTTCACACTGTATCGGATCAAATGTTATCATGTATCAGATCAAGTTGAAAGAAATTGTAGGATGTATCAGAGTAAAACAAATTTCTTATTGATGTCTCAAGGTGAGTAAAATTTCAAAAGCAAGTTTGAATATCAGAGCATATATATAAAAAATACTTATTTGCATTGTACTCATGATTTTGCTTTTGATGGATTAAAGTTCTGTCTGATACCAAATTTCTCTGTCTGATACCAAATTTCGATACCAAAATTTCTCAAAGTTTTGTTTAATCTTTCAATCCTTGTTTTTGTCTAATTTCTCCAATATTTGTTTAATTTCTTCAATATTTGTTTTAATTTAATTTCTCTCCCTTTTTCTCATAATTTAGGGTTTTGCTTTTTGTTTAATTTCAATTTTTGTTTAATTTTAATTTCTCCCCCTTTTTGACATCATCAAACATAGTTAACTCTTTCTTTTCCTTTTCTAAAAATATTCTTTAATTTCTTCCTCTTTAGAGTTTTTCACAGATGTTTGCTCCCCCTTAATATAGCAATTATTAATAGCAAACAATAATAAGGAGAAGATAATATTTCAACAGATGTATCGGAGATTGAAATATAACCAAAATATAATCATTACAAAGAGGTAGAAATATAGGTAAAAGATGATTCCATTAATATCATAATTGTTTCAAAATATAAAATTCAACCAGCTAAATGGCCCCATGGTATAGATCTTAGAACAAGATACTGACTCCTAAGATCTAGATAAGTCAATGATCAGAGTCATCAGATATAGTATGAGAAGATGATGGATCAGAAGTGCGTCCTCTACCCCGTCTGCCTCTGCCACGAGCAGGAGAACGAGATGAACTGGGTGGCTGAGAACGCTGAGATGCTAGGGACTGAACAGAAAGGGTGAGTCTAATAGAATCAAGTACGTTTAGTGCTCTGGAAACAGATTGAAGTAGAGCAGTGAACTGGGTGGTAGCATGCTCACTCGATCCTCTGATCTCTTTCCTCAGTAGCTCATATCCACCTTCTAGTGCTCCTCTGAGCCTGCCAGCCTCTGCAGTGAGGTCTGTGATCTCAATGGTAGACTCCTGTGGCTGGGGATGGGCCAATGCAAGGACTTGCCCCTGCAAGTCAAGAACTCTGCCAGTAAGTCTCCAGACTATATCCTCAAGCTGCTGTATCCTGACGGACTGATCTGAAATCATCTGAAATATAGTGGAGATGTGGGGAGTAATGGTCTGATCAGAAGAAGTAGCTCCAGGTGCAAAAGAAGTACTACTCCACTGGCTAGACAACAAAGAAGCCACACGCTGAGATATATGCTCGATCTGATCGTCAGCCAGTCTGAACTCTGAATGAGGTGCTCTGCCCTCTGGCTGATACACTGGTGTGGGCATCCTAGTAAACTCAGAAGGGCCAGCCTCAGTATCATGAATGAACTGGGTATCTGGTGAAGCTGCCCTGAAATCATGTACAGGAGAAGATGGACCTTCTTCTTCTACTCTGCCTTCAGTTCTGTCTTCAGCTCTTTCCTCAGCTCTCTCCTCAGCTCTTTCTTCAGAGCCCTTGATCCAACCACCAACAGTCTTTGTAATTCCCATTCGGTGCAGGCTGTGTTGGTTGAAAGTGTCCACATGTGAGAGCTTGGTAGGTGTCTCCCCCTCACAGCTAACTCCAAACCTCCTAAAAACTCTAGTAAGGGCCATACCATAAGGCAAGTGTGCCTTGGATCTGTTCAAAGTTTCTCTCATGGCCTCTATCATAAGTGTAGGGAGGTTTAGGGGGGTCTGAGTGATGATATGAAACATGACACATACATCTCTGCCAGATAGTAAGTCATGTCTACCACTCCTAGGAAAGAATAGTTTTGTCACAATCTGATGCAGGACCCTCATCTCAATGGACAGTAGCTTTGCTTCCAATTTGTTTAAACTTCCTGAAAAATCTTCTCCTAAGATAATTCTGATCCCTTCTTCTTTAATTGGGAGTTCCATATATGAGTATCCTTCACTAGGCAACTGAAGTATCTCTCCCAATATCCTAGAATCCAAACAGATGTCAATCTCCTTTACAGTTGAAGTCACAGACCCGTTTCCATAATTTAGGTTCTGGTAGAACTCTCTGACTAGATCAACATAGGTGACTTCCTTAAGAGAGCAATAAAGTTCCCATCCTTGATTTTTGATCTTGGTAGCAAAAGTAAAGCCTTCTTTCTCAAAGAACCGAAAATCTATATTTTTCCCGGTTTCTACTTTTCTATCAGAAAGAAGATTTACACTGGGGCTTATGGAGGGTTGAGAGGGACCTTGAGCAGGTACTGAAACTGGATTGGGAACAGTGGAAGACTGAGCATGCCTTTTCTTTCGGACAATTTCCTCAGGCTCTCGGATTGATTTTCTTCTTTGGGGAAGTTTTATCTTTGGAGCCATATCCAATAAGGTAGCAGACAAGAAGACTTGAATTCAGTGGAGGAGGGATCACAAAAGAGTAAAGAAGAATTTTGGTGGAGAAAAGAAGTGGATTTTGAATGAACGGTGAAGTTCTAGGGCACGTTCCACCCGCGCCTAACACTGCGAGAAAACACAGAAAAATCCTTTTCAAGGAGGCAATTTTTGGTGGAGAGGAGGAGGGAGAATTGCCTCAGAATTGATCCTTGGATTTGGAGCAAAAAGAGTTGGAGAGGATGGCTTTCGGAAGGAAGACGACGAGAAGATGAGTCGTCTCATAAACAAGGTTTCCCGTTTTAAAAACAATGAACCCGATGGAAGTTGGTGGGATTTACAAGTTTGCCATTGAGTCGACTCATGGGGGTCGACTCATGAAGTTCAGAAAATCAGGAAAAATGCAAATAAATTCCAGAAAAATTCAAAATTTTGGGAGAAAGAATTTTGCTCAATGATAAGTTTTTAGAGTGATAAAACTGAGCTTTTGGAACCAGGATAGTTGTTGGAAATTGAGCTCTAAGAATATTTGATAATAATTAAGAGAAGTTTAGGCAAATGGATCTAGAATTCCTAGATTTCTCCTAATTTCACAGAATCTATCCTCACTAAGGGCCTTTGTAAAGATATCGGCTAATTGATTTTCAGTGCAAACATATTCAAGAATTATATTTTTGTTTTGAACATGTTCTCTTATGAAATGATGTCTTATCTCAATATGTTTAGATCTTGAGTGTTGTATTGGATTTTTAGATAGATTTATAGCACTTGTATTATCACATTTTATTGGTGTTTCATTAAGTTTGATTCCAAAATCTTCGAGTTGTTGCTTAATCCACAAGATTTGAGCACAACAACTTCCGGCTGCAATGTATTCGGCCTCAGCCGTAGACAGTGCCACCGAATTTTGTTTCTTGCTAAACCATGAGATTAGGTTAACTCCAAGAAATTGGCAAGTTCCACTTGTGCTTTTTCTATCTAATTTACATCCAGCAAAATCAGCATCAGAATATCCTAACAAATTAATTTGTGAGTCCTTAGAGTACCATAACCCTATAGTTTGTGTACCATTTAAGTATCTAAGGATTCTTTTAACAGCATTCAAATGAGATTCCTTAGGATTAGATTGATATCTTGCACATAAGCAAACACTAAACATGATATCAGGCCTACTTGCAGTTAAATATAATAATGAGCCAATCATACCTCTATAGTATTTTAAGTCTACGCTTTTACCTTCATCATCCTTGTCAAGCTTACTTGAGGGACTCATTGGTGTGCCAATAGGTTTGCAGTTCTCCATTCCAAATCTTTTGAGTAGTTCCTTGGTGTACTGGCTTTGGGTGATGGAGATTCCCTCTTTTGATTGTTTGATTTGGAGTCCGAGAAAGAAAGTGAGTTCTCCCATCATGCTCATCTCGAACTCTCCCTGCATAAGCTTAGCAAAGTCTTGACAAAGGGATTCATTAGTAGACCCAAAAATTATGTCATCAACATAAATTTGTATAATTAGCATATCATTTTGGTTTCTTCTAATAAATAGGGTTGTGTCTACATTGCCTCTTGAGAAACCATTATTTAGTAAAAATTTGCTTAGCCTTTCATACCATGCTCTAGGTGCTTGTTTTAGACCATATAAAGCTTTATTTAATCTAAAGACATGATTGAGAAAAGCATGATTTTCAAATCCAGGGGGTTGTTCTACATATACTTCTTCAGAAATATATCCATTTAAAAATGCACTTTTAACATCCATTTGAAATAGTTTGAATTTCATAAAGCAAGCATAAGCAAGTAGAAGTCTAATGGCTTCTAATTTAGCAACAGGTGCAAAGGTTTCATCAAAATCAATTCCTTCTTCTTGATTATATCCCTTAGCAACCAGTCTTGCTTTATTTCTAATTACATTTCCATGCTCATCTAATTTGTTTCTAAAGACCCATTTTGTGCCAATTATTGAATAATCTTTAGGTCTTTTCACTAAGGTCCAAACATTATTTCTTTCAAATTGACTGAGTTCTTCTTGCATAGCATTAATCCAGTTATGATCATTTTCAGCTTCTTCAAAAGTTTTAGGTTCAAGTTGAGATACAAAAGCACAATGATTAAGTACATCTCTAAGTGAAGAACGTGTTTTTACCCCATGCATAGGATCACCGATAATTAATTCCTTAGGGTGGTTGTGAACATACCTCCATTCCTTGGGTAAGTCATTTGTACCTTGAGGTTGTTCTTGAATTTCTTCACCTTTCTCATTTTGTTCATCTTCTTGATCCTTGTCTTCTGGAGTTGCTGAATCTTTTAGAGTGATCTCCTTCATACCTTCTATTAGTGGATCTGCATCATCAACACCCTCATTCTTCCTTGAAGGAAGATCGTTAGATTCATCAAAGACAACATGTATGGACTCCTCAACTACTAAGGTTCTTTTGTTGAACACTCTAAATGCTTTACTAGTGGAGGAGTAACCTAGAAGGATTGCTTCATCTGATTTTGCATCAAATTTACCAAGTTTTTCTTTGCCATTATTTAATACAAAACATCGGCAACCAAAAATATGAAAATAGGCAATATTTGGTTTTCTTCCTTTCCAAAGTTCATAGGGGGTTTTCTTTAAAAATTGTCTTATTAAAGCACGATTTAAAATGTAACATGCTGTGTTAATAGCTTCCGCCCAAAAATATTTTGGAAGGTTGCTTTCACAGAGCATGGTACGGGCCATTTCTTCTAAGGTTCTATTTTTCCTTTCAACTACCCCATTCTGTTGGGGTGTCCTAGGAGCAGAGAAGTTGTGGTCAATTCCATTTTCATCACAAAAATTTTCAAAGTCATGATTTTCAAATTCTGTTCCATGATCACTTCTAATATTTTGAATTGAAAACCCTTTTTCATTAGTGACTTTTCGATGAAATTTCGTGAAAATTTGAAAAGTTTCATTTTTGTGAGCTAAAAAGAAAATCCAAGTAAAACGAGAGTAATCATCAATTAATACAAATCCATATCGTTTTCCTCCTAGACTAGTGGTTTTAGTTGGTCCAAATAAATCCATATGTAAGAGCTCTAAAGGTCTAGAAGTTGAAATAGTGTTTTTGGATTTAAATGATACTCTAGTTTGTTTACCTAATTGGCATGCATCACAAATTCTATCCTTTTCAAAATTCAATTTTGGCAAACCGAGAACTAAATCCTTTTTGATTAATTTTGAAAGAGAATGCATGCTAATATGTGCAAGTCTACGATGCCACAGCCAACTAGTCTCATTTATTTTAGCATTTAAGGAAACTAGGCATTGCATGTCTAATTTAGTTAAATCATTCAAGTCTACCATATAAACATTGCCATGCCTATGTCCTATAAATTTAATGTCATCGTTAATAGGACTCGTCACAATGCATACAGATGATTCAAAACTTACTTTATACCCTTTATCACAGAATTGACTAATGCTAAGTAAGTTATGCTTTAAACCTTTAACAAGTAAAACATTCTCAATGTATTTGGAGGGAGTGATACCAATGTTACCTATCCCGATGATCTTTCCTTTGCCATTATCTCCAAAGGTGACCATCCCTCCATCCTTAGCATCAAGCGTGATGAATTGTGATTCATCACCAGTCATGTGTCTCGAGCATCCGCTGTCAAGATACCATTTCCTGTTTCCTTCTTGGGATGCTAGACACACCTGCAAGCACAGATCAAGTTTCTGTCTTAGGTACCCAAGCTTTCTTGGGTCCTTTCAGGTTAGTCAGAATGGTTCCTTTTGGAACCCATATTTTCTTTGTGTTTGCATATTTGTTAATAAGATATGTGTATGATTTATGTCCTATTCTTCCACATTTAAAACAAGTAATATTTGTAGGCTTTTTGCTTGAATAATTTGCATAAATATCCTTCAAAAATTTTTGTTTCTTCAGGGGTTTATAACCAAGTCCAGCCTTATCATATATAGCTTTCTGATTATCAAGGATCATATTTAGCTTGTTTGAACTTAAGGTGAACTTATCTACTATAGATTTCAGCCTGTTAATTTTATCCTTAAAGTTTTGATTTTCTTGAATCAATGTGAATTTTTCAATTGAAAGAATTTCAGCTTGTTTCACTAAGGACTGATTTTTCAATTTCAGCTCTTTGTTTTTCTTCCCTAGTTTCTTTAATTCATCAATTGAATCATAGAAAGCTTCATGCAATTCTTCAAAAGTAAATTCACTAGTGGATTCAGAAGTTACCTCATTTTCATGTGCCATCAGGCACAGATTGGCTTGTTCGGTTGAGGTTTCCTCGTCGGAGCTTGAGTCATCACTCGCACTCCAGGTCGCCATCATTGCCTTCTTTTTGAATTTCTTTGGACCTTTCTTCAATTGAGGACATTCGGATCTGAAATGTCCTGGCTTCTTGCACTCGTAGCATATAGGGGTTTGATCTTTCTCCTTTTCTATGCTTTGATCCCCTTTTGTAAATTTCTTTCTCATCCCCTGTTTCTTTTTTCTTAGAAACTTCTTGAATTTTCGGGTGATGAGAGCCATCTCCTCATCCTGATCTTCATCTTCAGAGTCATCTGTTTCATAATCAGGTGAAGTTGTGGATTTGAGGGCAATGGTTCTTTTCTTTTTGATTTCATCCTCTTGATGTTGCATCATGCTAAGTTCATGAGTCATCAAGGATCCAAGAAGCTCTTCTAGAGGTAGAGTGTTCAAGTCCTTTGCTTCTTGGATGGCAGTCACCTTGGCTTCCCAAGTTCTTGGCAGTGACCTGAGAATCTTCCTTACAAGTTCACTGTTAGTATAAGATTTGCCAAGACTCTTTAAACCATTGATTATATCAGTAAAGCGAGTAAACATAGCAGTTATGGACTCATCATGCTCTATTTTGAACAATTCATATTTATGTACAAGCATGTTTATTTTAGACTCTTTTACTTGATTTGTTCCCTCATGGGTGACTTCTAACCTATTCCATATTTCTTTAGCAGATGCACAAGTAGAAATGCGATTAAATTCACTAGCATCTAGTGCACAATAAAGAACATTCATAGCTTTGTCATTTAATTGTGCCAATTTCTTGTCAACCTCATCCCATTCTTTCTCGGGTTTGGTTGACTCCTCACCATCTATAATCTTGGTGGGTGTGTGAGGACCATTCACTATGATACTCCACATATCATAGTCGAGTGCTTGTATGAAAATCTTCATCCGAGCTTTCCAATAGGTGTAATTAGACCCATTGAAAAGTGGAGGTCGGTTTGTTGATTGCCCCTCAGCTAGAGAAGTTCCAACATGGGTTGCCATAGATCTTTGGCTCTTTGATTGTTAGATCAAAGAAGGGCTAGAGCACTGGCTCTGATACCACTTGTTGCCCAGCTATGCAACCCAAGAGGGGGGGTGAATTGGGTTTCTAAAAATTTTAAGCCCAACAGATAACTTATGAAGAACAAAACAATGGCTTTAAATCAATATTAATTAACTAAAGCAGTATTGCAAGGATATAATAAAGAAATAAGATAAAGTGATAAAGCACACCACAAACACAAGGATTTATAGTGGTTCGGTGCTAACCTTGCACCTACGTCCACTCCCCAAGATCCCACTTGGGAATTTTAATCCACTATCCTTTGTATTCAACCCGAATACAAAACGTCGGAAACTCCGACACTAGCTATCCCAAGCTAGAATACAAGACGTCGGAAACTCCGACCCTAGCTATCCCAAGCTAGAACACTTGTTTCCCGGGTACAAGCAAACCCAAAACACTCCGATTTCAGGTTCGGATCAACCTTTCCTTGTTTTGGAAATCCTCCAAAAACAAGAGCAAAAACTCACAAAGAGTAAAAATATTTAGAGCACAGATGAATACAATAACAGCTCCTTAAATGAGCAAATATAACAATAAAAGCTTTACTCAAATGAAGAACCCCTTTTTCAGATTTTCTCAAGATGAATGAACGGTTGAACGCTTGAGAAGAGGTTGATTGTTGATTGAAGATCTCTTGAAAGCTTTGAACGATCTCTAGATCAAGGTTGAAAACAATCGACTTGAAAGATTCTCTCTTTGAATGCTCTTGCTTTTCTTTTTCACAAACTCTTTTGAATATTGTGGATCCTCTCTCTTCTTCTTGAATATTTCGTTGATCTCAGATTTAGGATCCTCTCTTCTCTTTTGATCTCACGTTTGATCTCCCGATTTCCACACTTTTTCTTTGCAATTTGATCTGCTATTTAATCTGCAATTTTCTTTCACCATTTTAAGCATTTTATGGCATTAGTAGCAAGAGAAAACAATTTAGGCAGATAAAGAGCCGTTAGAGGATTTTTAGGAAGCATAAATGGCAATTAAAATGGGCAAAAAAATAGCCATTGCTGACATTTCCCGTCGCAGGGGTCGACTCATGAGTCGACTCATGCATCAGGAGTCGACTCATGAGTCGACTTCTGTTGCAAAGACCAGAAACTTGGATTTCTGGATTTTTTGGCCCAAATCAGCAGAGGTCGACTCATGAGTCGACTCATGCCTTGTGGGTCGACTCATGAGTCGACTCACAGGTCATGCCAAGCCAAAAATCCAGCGTGCCATGAGAATTTTTGCGTGCCATTCAGCTCATAGTGCCATGAGTTGACTCATGAGTCGACTCATGCACTTCAAACCTTCATAACTTCAAAAATATAAGTCCAAACACAATGAAATTTTCACCAATAGATTTCAAATCATTTGTTCTACCAAATGGTACTATCAAATCAGGATTTTAGTGAAATTACAATTTTGCCCTTGAAGAGCATAAGGACTTTTTCAATTGTTTGTATCCCTTCAATCTGCTTTGTAATCATCAAAATCAATCTAGGAGCAACAGGCGTGCATAAGAGAATTTTTTGGAGAGAAAGCCTGGGGCATGAGGAAGCCTTGTGCGTGAGGTGAAGGTCCAAAACCTTTCAAGAGAAAAAGAAAGAAAAGAAAGTAAAGTGGGCGTAGGGTTTTCAGTGAGTTCCCTAGGGTTTCAGCCTGGGGTTCGGGAAGTGAGAAGGTAAGCTACAAGTGTCGTGAGCCTACCAAATTTTAGAGAAAGCTTTATCAACCTCTCAAGCATACTTGCTAATAATCCAGAGCATCCAAAGAGTTGACAAACATCGATCGAAGGAGTTCGATCAGCATCGATCGTCGAAAGGACTCTACAACGAGCTAGCACTCGTGAGGAGCCGATCAGATCAGGAGCTTCGTGTGGATGATCCACAGAGGCCAGACATACTATGTGGCTATATTGTGATGATCAGATCCTTTCGACGGTGATCAGATTGCGGTGATCGACTACCCGCACAAAGGTATTGTGTTCTGAACACAGAACAGTAAATTATTTACTGTTCAAATTTGAATTTCAAATTTAAATGCATGCATGCTGTATATCATATTTAGATCCTAGTATAGGATAAATACATGTTAATTAATTAGATTAATTAATAATTTTCACTGTAAAATAGTGATTTTGAAAAAAAATAAAATTACCATTTTACCCCTGCACTAAAATTTCACTTCACATTCATCACAGTAACACCATTCATAATGATATCACAATAACTATTTTTTATTAAAATTTCATATCCATGTATAGCCAAAAGGCCTACAGAAATTATATTCAATAAGAACACGGACAATAGTGACATAATGATATCACAATAACTATTCTTTATTGAAATTTCATATCCATTTATGGCCAAAAGGCCTATAGAAATTACATTCAATAAGAACGATGGACAACAGTGTCAATCGCTTAATACAATGATAAAAGAATTGAAAATAAGCTTGATAATTCCTAAAGTTAGAACTAGAATTGATCTTCCACCTCCAACATTTAAAAATCTCTCATCATCCCCAAATCTTCTACTGACCTGAAGTCTCTTGACCAGCAACCACTTGCTTCTTTGCCTTACTTGGCTTGTTCGAATCAAGAGAACCAATGTACTGAGGATAATTTCTCTTTCAGTGATCCTACTTCTTACAGTAAAAATACTCTATCTGACTCTGATCAAACTTGAACTTCCTGATCTGACCGGGCTTAGATGCCCTAGCATGCTACACCTTTTTATTTTTATTCTTCATTTTTTCTTTCTTAAAGGGATGATGCCCTACTGAAGAAGATCCTCCCACTATATTCATCGGCTCCTTGTGGAGTCGATGATCCTTCTCAAAAGTCTACAACAACCTCAGTAAATCGTGGTAGTTGACCGCATGCTTACTCATTCTATAATGATTAAAGAAGGGGAGGTAAGACTTTGGCAGAGAATTCAGTATTGCATTTTTCTCCAGCTGCTCATGTAGGAAAAAATCGAGCTTGCTTAGGCGCTCGATCTGCTCGATTATACATAATACATAATCGATGACCGATGCCCCCTCCCTCATTTGAGCATTAAAAATGGCACAAGATGTTTTGGGTCTTTCAACGTCATCGAGAGTATCGAAGAAATCATTCAACACTTGTAACATCTCCTTCAGTTGAGCATCTTCGAACTTGCAGCTAAACTCATCATTCATGGCCACCCACATGATACAATGAACCATGGTTCGGTTGTTGAGCCACTTCTAGTAAGTATTTCGGGCCACACCATGGGCATTCGGAATGGGCTCCTCAGGTGTTGGATCTATAAGTACATACAAGATCCACTCATATTTCAGAATGATCTTTAATTTTCAATACCAACTATCAAAATTAGATCTCATTAGTTTATCACTATCCAATAGTGATCGGAGTGATAATGTAGTGGCCATAACTGAAAAGAAAATATGGATCAATTAGTATATGAATTAATTAAGCCTAAAGTTTGGACTTTAGTTTAAAAGTTCTCCCACTATTTTATACAAATTGATAGCCTCTACCTCCAATTCGAAGAATTATCTTAATTCCTTAAAGGGTACTAGAATCTACACAAACTGCACACGGGCCTGAGTGTGGCTCGATCAACTCTTGTGTACCTATGAGTAGGTTCTTAACTAATTATTTCACCAAACAACTTCTAGTATTAATTTCACCCCAGGTACCTCTTCAGCAGGTATGTGGCACCTCCACTGAAAGTCCTGACTAGGTCCAACCATTAACATGATAAAGTTTAGTGTATCTGACTAATGAATGATCAGACCTAAGTGTGGCTCACCAACTAGACCACCTATTAGAAAGTACAATTGAATCATCATATTAAATTTCAATAGTAGATAAGCACAAGGCGTGTGGCGACTCTAATGATTATCAAACTATCAGATCAATTATCATCTATTTTAATGGTAGGCTATGACTTTGTTATCTCCATAACATTATCATTTTAAAGACCTAATAATTTAGAGAATTTAGTTAATTATTTTAAAAAAGAGAAGAGATTAACCAGCAATCAAAAATTCTCTCACTGACTTTACCAAGTTATAAAGAGAATTAAAGATAGGCTGGTTCAAGGACATCTAGATCAATCATACTGATCAATCTTAATAGCATGGGTCAACTTGAATCACTAAGCGATCTAATCAAAACATAATTCATCAAGTTGGCCAGGTAAGTGAGATCAATGGGAGGGTCTACCAAGTTTGCCTTAGACACTATCGAAATGGTCAAGTAAGTGGATGCCAATTAAAAATCATCAATCAGAACTATTGGACATATTTTAGACACCAACTGATTAATTAGTTTTGATTTAATCAGCCTAATAACTCGAGCTCGACTGCTGAGCTATAAGTAGGTCCATTTAGTCTAATCAAAGACATTAACTTGACCAACTACAACTATTATATTTAATCTAAAAAAATTTTAATTTAATCTAATTCAACTTTTGATTAGATTTAATCAATTTTTTTAATTAATCCATATGACATTTGATTCTAATCCTAGGTCTAACCCAGTTAAAAGATCTGACTTAAGCTAACCCATTGCCCATGATTTATGAAATATCTTAGATCTTTGATTCTTAAATCTCGATCTCTTAATTTTTATAACTTAATTCTTAATTAAGTGTATAAACATTAGAAATTGAAATAGTTTCATAATATGAAATCCTTTTTAGATCTAATCTAAACATGATTTTACATAGAATAATTTCAGATTTGAACCTAAATTTTTATATCATATAAAACATTAATTTTAGATCCAAGAATTCATGAATTTTTTTTTCAAAAACATAGATCTGAATGTGAATAAAAATCTGGTTTTAAACTAATCTAAAATTTTATAAAAATTCTGTTCAAAATAGAATAAAAAATCATGCTTAAACAGATCTAAAATCTGTTCAAAAAATTTTTGCAAAATCTATTCGAAATAAATCTAAGACACATAAAATATTTTTTTAAAATAAATCTAAAAATCTGTTCAAAAAATAGATCAAAAATGAATGAAAAATTTAATCAAAATCGATTTATGATTTCAGATTTCAGTATAAAAAATCAGCACGTGTGATCAACAATTGATTAGATCTAAGATAGCTTATATCAGATCATGTGATGATTGATCGATTAATTTCAAATCTAATGTATCAAATATTAGATCTAAATTAATCTAAAATTATTTTACTATTTTTTTTTATGGGATATAATCACACGGTACCCCAACACGGTATAAGAGAACTCCATCGAATGAGAAGAGTGGGTCTTTAAACCCTATTTACTCTTATGACTAGAGACCTAGTGATCAACCCAATCTGAGTATTTGGCTACTCAAACATGTAATCTAACATGTCATATATGAAAGAAATTAAATTTTAGATCTAATATATATATAAATCATATCATAACGAACCTAGGCTCTGATACCATTGAAGGAAATGGGCAGGCATTTCAAGCATGCATTTAAAATTTTTTTGATGAAAGTAAACTAGATTAAGCAATTTAATCTACAAATCATGCTTTAGATCATATCTAAAAACACCTATGCTAGGATCTACGATATGATATATATAGCATATAAAATTTGAAATCTAAAATCAACAAGCATCGAACAAAATAATCCAGCAGTAGATCAAATCTACAATATCATCATTGAGTTCAAAACCTGATACCTGAGTGCAGATAGCTGATCACCATAACTAAAAATTATAGTAAAAAGGTCTTTTTAATTGCTCATAGCTGTACAGGATGTCCGACCTCTACAGAACGTCCACACGAAGTCTTGACGCTGATCGATTTCCTCAAGAGTGCTAGCTCTCGCATGAAAACTTTCTTGATTGCTGATCTCATTTCTTCTTCGATTCTCTCAGACACTTCCAGGAATAAGAAGGATACTTAGGATAAGGTAAGGTGGTGGAAGAAGAAGAGGAGAAGACTGTCTTAACTTTCTTTTCTCTCTTCCCATAAAACCCTAAATAGAACCCTAGGGTACCCACACTAGAAACTCACACCCAAGAGAAACCAGCTTTCCTCTGTTTCATGCACAGAAGACCCACCGCACTACCTCATGCCCCACCAAATTTTTCATGATGAAATTTGATATCTCACATAAAAAAAGTCAGCCCTTTAAAATTTGGACAAAGGGAGAGGTGGTTTGGATGAGATAGAGTTAGTTTGATTCAAAATCAAACCTAATTCAAAGTTGAATTCAAAATTCAATCTGAATCAAATTTGAACTAAGATAATCCCAACCACTTGGGCCTTATCCAAGGTGGGCAACCAGCATTTGAAAGGCATTCAAACCCTCATGCCAACTTCAAATCAGCGAGAGGAATGGCATGGGTTTGGGCGGTTGGCATAATGAGCAAGTCCAATCCATTTGGACTCAAGCTTGATCTAATTAGGTTCTCATCCAAATCTAATTTAGTTAGACCTAATTAAATAAGAGAACCTAATCCAATTAAGCACTCAACTAACTTAATTAAATCCTAATCTAATTAGAAGTTAATCAAGCTCAAGTCTTGATCAAATCAGGAATCAAACTCCCATAGAGATTAGGTTATCTTATAATCTAATCGGGTCAAACCTAATTGAATCCGATTCAATTAGACTTGATCCAAATCTTATTGCTTAATCAAATTGAGCTAATTGATAATTTAATTATTAATTAATCTTCTTATAATTTAATAATTATTTTACTATAACTTTTGCATAAGGTTAATCATCAATCATATTGATGATGATATCCTTGAATGATTCTCAATCATCGATCAGTCATTTGATCAGACAGAAATTTCTTTAGTGTATAACTCCATTGGTTCTAACCTAAGCTAGTAGTATAAGAATAAATTTTTATATTAATCAAAGTGACCATCTTGCAATGATACCCGATGTCCAGATAGGCCGAATGATTGTAAAGCAACATTTAAGAACCCTTGGCATATGGTTATCGTATAATTCATCCCTTTGACCCTCAGTGCCCAAGATGACTTTAGAGTTAAACTGTCAACCCTTAATTAGTATATCCATAATGTGTCTCAACTTCATAAATCTTGTGACTCCTCACAAAGACTATCCCGACCAAGATTTTGTTGAATTGAAACACAATGTAGCACTAACTCTAGAAACTAGGAGTGGTCAATCCTATCTCGACTCACATACTAACTTCATAAGTACTTATTGTGTTCAGAACCCTTCCATCATTAAATTATAAATTTAGATAGTCTAGTACCAAAGCACAGTGAGCTACTTATAAGTCATTATGGTGATCTTAGATCGGAGGGACACTTATATCTATATCCTTTGCGAGCAACTCTTGACAATAGAGTGCTCCACAGTTGGATCACGTTCAGAGAGTTGTACTCCTACATCTCACCTGCATGCCATATCAGTATCTCCACACTCTTTGGTTACGAGGATAACCAATCCATATGGTACATAATGACTTACACTTAATAAACGTTATCATCTTAGCTATAACGTATCGTTTGGTCACGAACAAGTTTAAGAACTATACGATAAATTTTTCTTTATCGATTGAAAAATAGTTTTAAAGATTTCATCATAACATAAGAGTTCAATAAAAAACATGCACAATTTATGATAAAAAATTAAATAATTTTTATTAATCAATAATTCATATACAATTTACAATGAGCCCAATCATCAATAGATTGCTGATTGGCTTAAGGATATATTTTTCAATAGCATGAGGCACGGTCACCATGTGATCCATGTGTCGTGCACACACAGTCCATGGCATGGAAGCATGGTGCAGGTGTTTCGCATAGTCTAGGAGGTATTTTGCATGGTCCAGGAGGTATTTCATATGGTCCACATGTAGGTGTGTGCAATCAGACAACTGCGAGCATATGTGGGGTTGATCTAGCAGCCAGAAGGATTTGAAGTCCTAACAGGAGTCGATTTTAGGACTTTTTAAGGGGGCCTAATGGCCTATGGGCAAGTAGTAATGGCTTAAAGCATGAGTAGGGGGTGTAGCCATAGCCAGAGAGTCTTTTTTGGAGGTTTTGAGAGCATTGTAAGGGTTTTTGTGCTTCTTATTAAGAGAGAGATTGATGTTTGAGGGTTGAGAGGATGTGATCTCCTCTTATATTTATTCTTTCTTTCATAGTAAAGCTTGCATGCCCCATGGAGGTAAGCCTTGGGCTGATCCGCATATTTGATCATGTCTTTATACATCTCTCTTTTTCCTTCCTATTGCGGTATCGACATTATCATCGATATTTGCAATCTTGAGTGGGGGATCCATGTTTCGTACTCGTGAGAGATCCTTAGACATTTTAGATATTATCATAAGATATGATGTTCAAAACAAATACCATGAATAAACATAAGAATATATATTTCATGTTAATTAATGCAAAATAAATCTTTCAAATATTCATATATACATACATAATCATAAATTTGATTTGAAACAAAATACATATAACTCAATAGCCTTAACCATAACCATAGTTATTTCTATGATAGGGCCCAGAATAGAGTGCCAACATATAATCCTCATTAGCAGGATCCAAAAATCAATGCACAGCCCCTATTGGTAGGGCCCAAAAACCAACATATAATCTCCACTGGCAGGGTCAAAACCCAACATATAATCCCTATTGGTAGGGTCAAAAAATCAAAGCATAACCCCTATTGGTAAGATCAGAATATAGTTAAGCTGAGAGCACAAAATTTAATCCGTATCAAACCACTTTTCCAACATAACATATAGATAGTGTTGGGGGTGATTTCATACTAGCTGAAGATATGAGGCATACGAGAACACGAAGGAAAGGTTGAGCTTTAGCCTCCATGCAGATCCTCAAATCCTATGACCATCAGGAATACATGATGATGAGCGGATAAAAAATAAATAATAAATAAATCTCTCCAGATGAGGAAAGAATAATAGTTGAATCTCATCAGATAAAGTAAGACTAACCACCTAATCCTTATTCCTTCTCACGGCTCTTCAGCCTCGCCTATGAATAAAAGTCTATAGGGGACCTCCAAGATATGAAATCTCTTCTCTCCCAAAATGTTTGCTCCTCTCTATTCTCTAGATTTCTGACTTGAGCATTGGAAGGTCCCCGTCGGACCCAACTTCGATCGAAGACTTATCTTACATGTCTTGTGACCACCGTCCTACCATCACTAGTTGACTCCAGCCAATCTGATCTAAGAATGGATTTCTATCACAACATATTGGCATTAGTGGAAAGCCTCGAGCCCATTTACAGGAAGGAGTGAGTATTTAATGAGAGGAGCTTACCAGATTTGATCATCCGTAGATCGGCTAGAAGCAAACCAAGACTGACCATATGCAAATCAGCCAACATCGATCAGGTTTGATTGCCTTCAAATCAACCAAATGCCGACTAGATTTGATCATCTCCATATTGGCCATACATCGATCAGATCAAATTAGATCAATTAATGCCCTCCAGGCTATCCTAATCAGGTTTAAAACTGGGGGGCTCCAGATAGGGAAGGAGGTCGTAACATCCAAAGAAGATTACAAAAATTCCTTGATTTTTGAATCATTTTTGTTTCCTTATCTATATTCAAAATTTAATTTGAGTTCTTAGTAGGATCTAAACAAGGAAGGAGATCGTGACATCCAAATCATGATCCAAACGACGAAGGATATCACAATATCTAGATAGAAAAGGATGATCTAAACAAGAAGGAATGCCACAGGATCCAGATAAGAAATAAAATTATAAAAATCACTTCGTCATGATAGATTTATGCTTTCTCATCCATGTTTTAGAAATTTTGGCTGGATCCTAATAAAAAAAATTATGATGGATTAAAATTCAAACAGAATCTGTCTCTTGAGATGACTAAAATCTTTCAAATTCTGCTCCTTAAATTGTGAGGGATCCATGTTTCCTCATCTTCAAAGACCTTCTAGAAGGACAAGCTCAAAGCGGGAGAGACTCCCACGACTCAGGACTCTCATGGTAAGAGGCTTTCGAGTTCCCATCCACTATTTTATTTTCTTTCCTCCTCGTAAAAAAATTATGTCTAAGCCAAGGTAAAAAAAAAATTCAATCAAAGCAAAGATCATACAAAGCCGATCCAAAGTCCAAATCAAAGTAGATTTAAAGACAAAATCAAGGCCAATCTAAAGCACAAATCAGGCCGATCTAAAGTCAAAAACAAGTTTGATCTAAAGTCAGAATTAAAGCAAATCTGAAGTCCAAATCGAAGCAAATCCAAAGGCAAAATCAGGGCCAATCTAAAGACCAAATTAGGCCAATCTAAAGTCAAAAATAAGTCTGATCTGAAGTTAGAGTTATAGCTGATCTGAAGTCCAAATCAAAGCAGATCCGAAGGCAAAATCAAAGCCAATCTAAAACCCAAATCAAGCTAATTCAAAGTCAAAAATAAGTCTGATCCAAAGTCAGAATTAAAGCTGATCCAAAGTCCAAATCAAAGCAGATCTGAAGGCTAAATCAATGTCAATTTGAAGCCAAAATTAGGCTGATCCAAAGTCAAAAACAAGTCTGATCCGAAGTTAGAATTAAAGCTGATTTGATGTCCCAGTCAAAGTAGATCTGAAGGTAAAATCAAGGCCAATCTGAAGTCCAAACAGGCTGATCCAAAGTCAAAAACAAGTCTAATCCAAAGTCAAAATTAAAACTGATCTGAGATCCAAATAAAAGTAGATCCAGAAGCAAAATCAAGGCCAATTTGAAGCCCAAATTAGATCAATCCGAAATCAAAAATAAGTTTGATTCGAAGTTAGAATCAAAGTCGATCCGAAGTTAGAATCAAAGCAGATCCAAAGGCAAAATTGAGGCCAATTTGAAGTCTAGATCCAGCCCAATCTAAAATCAGAATTAAAGGTCAATCTGAAGTCAAAATCAAGGCAGAACTAAGTTACAGAATAAGGCAAAATTGAAGCAAAAACATGTAGGATTCGATGAACACAATGGAAGCAATATGGATTGAAGGAAAGCAAGGGTAGTTCATGCATAAATTTTAAAAAATTTTCATATAGTAGAAGCAACTAGATTAAACTGTTTAATTAACCATGTGCTAGATCTGATCTACAACTACCTAAGCATGGATCTTATGACATAAAACATGCATGCATAATCTGAAAATAACATTAGAAAATTAGATCTAATCTAATTGTGATAGAATATGATTTCTATACCTGTGTGTGGGTTAAAATCTTTGCAATTGAATACTGAAGGTTTGTATGTTGCTTTTAGCCACACACGTATCTAACCTCTACAGGTATCCACATGAAGCATGATCAGATCGACATCTTTGGAGTGCTAGCTCCTTATAGAGGTCCTTTGTGGCTGATCAATAGAAGAAGAAGAGGTTAGTGGAAGAAGGCAAGGGAGAACTCCTATCTTGATTTTTCTCTCACCCAAACCCCAACTCCAAGGAAAAGGAACCCACACCCAAGAGACGAGACCTTCTCCTCTAATTTTCTTATGCTAAAACCCAGAGGAAACATCCCATAATTTTTTTTTTGATCACATCACAAAACCAGGCACCCCATTACCATCCTTTAAATAGGTGAGTTGGTTAGGGTTTGAAGAGTCCAAGAAGGATTGGACTCTAACATGAATTGCCTCCCCACCCTTCAACAGCACGCCTCTACATAACCTCACACCCCACTTATTTTTAATGGTGAGAAATCAGATTTCTCATGATGATTTCCTCCTTATTGTCGCACAAAAGAAGGGTCCAATAAGATAGGCGTGTAAGGAAGTAGGATGGGATGAAATCTTATCAAATAAGGAATGTAGTTTGAATCAAATTCAAAACTTCCATAACTAACCTATCCTAAGGGGCATAAAGAGGAGATTATCATGGATGGAGCATGCGTGAAGGGTGAGGGCATGAAAATATTTCATGCAAAGAAGTGGTGGGCGGCTTTCTTATGAGGTGGGGTAGTTGGCTCTAGGGATAGAAAGAGAATCCCAATCAAACTGGGAACTCTCTTGAATGCTTAATTAAATCCTAACTAATTTAGAATTTAGATGCACCCAAGAATAAATAAATTTCTAATCTAATTAGAAACTCAATTAGATCCTAATCTAATTAAAAAATAATTGAACCTGGGTCTTGATCAAATCAAGAATTGATCTCCCTTAGCGATTAGGTTATCTAATAACTTAATTGGATTAGACTTAATTGAATCCAATTCAACTAGCCTTGATCCAAACTTAATCACTCAATCAAATTGAGCTATGATGAACACATAATTTATAATAATAAAAGCACTAAATATTATAATATTTAATAATTATTAAATAAAATTTGATGCTTCTTGATATATTTTGCAGGTAATTAAGAGATTTGGCACATACAATCAAAGAGGACATAATTTGGCTCAAGATTGGAGTGAACAAAGCAAAAATCAAGTACCAAAGGGATAGCAACTAAAGCATTACATCAAGCCAAATAAATTTCAATTAAAGTCCAAATTTAATTCTAAGGAAGTGGGCCACATAAGCAGATAGCGGTCCATAAAGGCCCACAAAGGAAGGAAAGGAGGCCTGTCCATATGGCCATCTACAGGGTCGTCATGCGGCTTATAGGGCATGGCTCATAGAGGGCTTGAGAATGCAAAACTCGACGTGTTCCCCAGAAGTATTTAAGAGGCATCTTGGTGGTTCATAGGCCTCTTTATTCTTTTCTATGGAGAGAAAGGAGGGGGGCTGCCTCCTTTTCTTAGGTGTGGGTATCTCATATGGGGCATGAAGAAAACATGGTATATGGGGTTTAGGTGATTATGAGTTGGCTAAGTCCTATTCCAAATAGGACTCATGATTCTTGATCCAACTCTAACTAATTCTTGGATCCAATCCTAACCAACTTAGGAATTAGTTATAACAAACTAACTAATTAGGTCCTAGCCCAATTAGAAAATCAATTAGGCCCTAATCCATTTAGAAAATTAGTTAAATTAAGACCCCATCTGTGGGAAGCATTTTTTATTCAATAGAGCTTGATCCAATCAAGCCTATTATCCAATAAGATTTGATCTAATCAAATCTAAATCAAATTAAATTGAATCTTTTTCCACTAAATCTGATTTGCATCTCTAAGGTCAATTGGAAGAAACCCTGTTATCTATTAGGGCTTGATCCAATCAATCCAAAACAGATCTAATTGAATCCAATTCAATTAGATTTAATCTAATCTCCATTACTTAATCAAATTAAGTCAATTAATAATCAAATTATTAATTAATTATTTCTCTAATTTACCAACCATTAGTAAATAATTTATTACAATCTTTACATAGATTTAATCATCCATCATATTGATAATTAAATCCTTCAATGATTCATAATCATCGATCAGTCATTTGATCAGAAAGATACCTCTATGTGTGTGACCTCATAGATTCAAACCAAGCTGGTAGTATAAGACTATACTAATCGATGTAACCATCTAGTAATAAAACCTGATGTCTGGATAGGCCAAATATATACTCAGCAATACTCTAGAACCTACGTAGATATAGTTATCATATAATTCATCCCTTTGACTCTCGATGCTCAAGGATGACTTAGGATTAAACTGTTAATCCTAGATTAATGGTCCACATGGTATCTCAATCTTAAAAACCTGTGACTCCTCACTAAGACTACTTTGACTAGAGTTTTACTGAATTGAAACACAGTAATGCATCATCTCCAATTTTACTTGGAGCGATCAATCCTATCTTGACTTGCACTTAGACTTCACAAGTTCTTGACTGTACCCAAAAATTTTCAATCACCAAATTAAAAATTCGTATAGTCCGACATCAAAGTACAGTGAGTTGCTTGTAAGTCATCGAGGCAGTCTTAGATCAGAGTGACACTTATATCTATATCCCATCAGAGTAACTCTTGATACTAGAGTGCTCCAAAGTTGGTCATGCTTAGTAAAATATACTCGTATATTTTATCCATATACTATATCTGTGTCACTACACACCTTAGCTAAGAGCACAACCAACTAATATGGCATACAATGATTTACACTCAATACAATTATCATCCTTGTAACAATTATATTATTTGGTCGTGAGCAGAATTTAAGAACTATATGATAAATTCTTTTTTATCTTTTTAGAAGTAGCTCTCAGGGCTTTATCATAACACATGAGTTTTTTTTAAGAAGTTGTATTCCTTATTCTGAATCTGCTAGATATTTATCATTTTATAATTCATATACATGTATGGAGTACAATCATCTACAACTTAGATGATTGGTTTTAAAATATACTTTTCAACAACTCCTACTTTGACTAAAGCCAATCAGATTGGTATCAAATATCTATCTTCTATTTATGATCATCGAACTTCTTAGATCTGATTGCTCTAGTCAATGGATCAACCAAGTGAAGAAAAAATCGGCTTTTTTCTTGTAGGATCTTCTAGATCTAATGAGATCTGGGAAAAAATATTTCAAAAAAATTATCTTATGATATTTTAGATCTAATACCTATTATCTAATATTAAATCTAAAATTAAATCTAAAATTATGAGGAATAGAGAAATACCTCTAGGATAACTAGATTATCCAGTAGATGATCACAGCAATGCCCGAGGTTCTAAAATAGCCATGCAGTCATCTGACCTCTACTAGTATCCACTCAAGCAAGATCTGGATTGTCTTCTCCTCGCAAATCTTTACTCCAAAAATTAGATCTGAATCTGATCTGAAAGATCTTCAAAAGATATTCTGAAGCTGGAGCAGCAGCTTCTCGATAAATCTCTGCAGCCTTCTAATCAAAGAGCCACCACGCCTTGGGCAAACACCAGATGGATGCCCAACCTCTTGGATGTAAAGAGGGGAGAGAGAGGAGTAGAGGGGGTATAAAGAAGTGGAGAGGATTTAGGCTTTTGCTGGTTATTGAGCAGAGTCACTAAACCCTAAGCGCAGACAGGGTTTAAATACACCCTACTGCGCCATGCAGTGCCATATCATTCGACCTATCAAAAAATTCTAATTAATTCTGAAAAAAATTTGATTGGTGGAGTGATGTCATCTGATCATATCAAATAAGAATCCCCATGATTCCTCCTACTGTTGGCACCAACACTAGATAAGCACAGTGAGATTGGTGCCCCACAGTCCAAGTTGATCAAGGGATCAGAGTCCTCATCTCATGGGACTCTATCCTTATCCACTTGGGGCGCACGCCATATCTGATTATGGTACCCACTTTGAGGCCCAATTTAGTAGGTGGACACTTCACAAAAAATCTCCAATGACCTCTTGCCAAGTGGCCTTTAGTCCAAGATCCATGGATCAATGTTTGACCAATGTCCTAAAATGAAAATGGCAGGTGATAGGAATTAGCAGGTGTTGTCTTAAATTCATCTCATAAATTAAGACAAGTCCTTTCTGAGTTGGACTAGCTCCAGTCAGACTGTGAGAAACTTTCTCAAGATTCTCTGGGTGAGTCAAATCACATTGGACTCAGTCGAGATAGAAAAGATTACATGAGGAGAAAGTTAGGCTCAATCGTGTGCTAGCATGATTTTCTTAAACCTAATTGGATCTAATCCAAATCAATCGAACTGAGCTAGCTCAATTGATGACATCCAGACCCTAACTCTTGTTTGTGTGACCCAGTTAGGTTTATTTTCATATGGTAATGAGACATGTCGTGATCTCATCATCGACATCATCGAAACTCCTTTCGATAGACCAGAACTCTTCTGATTCAGACAATTAGAATGATCGATCATCAAGATCATTCTAATTGCTCTCAAAATCCATCAATGACACCTAGCAGTATATGATGGCAACCCATCAGAAATGAAGACGAACCTCTTGATGCAGCTACCTGTGTGATTGAGTTCTTCTATCATGAGTCTCGACTAAATTAGGGTTAAGGTGAACTCATCAAATCCAACATCAGTCATATGAATCAATCGATCGATCCAAGTCTGATGTGAAACCTTAATGGAAAACTCTTTTCTATTATTTCACTCTGCCATGGCCATGGGCTTAAGGACTCAATCTTTCGATCATCATAGGACTACTCTTATCTACCGAGGTTGATAGATCCCATCTTGGTGCAATCTGGTTCCTACAATGAATATGCTACAGCCAACATACACCTCAGGGTTTTGAATGGCTAGGAGACTGAGTTATGATGTAGTCAAACTATAACACACTCAAGATGAACTGTCGATGTACCTCAGATCAAAGAACTAGACACACAGCTGCAGCATCGAGCTAGTCATCGACGAGAAGGTAGACTTCCTTATGACTGCTCGAGGTGGTCACGCTCAGTACTCTCGTTCTCAATGAATACATGTACTCTTGCTTCGGTGTCTCCACATCGTAGACTCAAGATACATCTATAATAAAAAAATAATCATACACCAACCTTTTGGATCGATCACCATCCTCGTGATGATCCTATGGTCAGGAGCTGTTTATGAGTTAGTTATGTAAATTCATGCCTTAAATTTCTAACTCTTAAAAATATGAATTAACATTCCTACTAACTCAAAAGATGTATCACAGACATAATGTACACAATGTGATAGTAGAATAACCCTTTTATTCATTTATAGTCAAAATTATAAATTTGCCCTTACATTTGTACAGGAATATGTCAGCCAATCTAGCATCTAGGGCACATATCTAACAAACTCCCACTTGATCTAATGCCAATTGGCTACATATCTAAGTCCCATCTTCTCAAGGTGGGCTTTGATCTTCTGCTGGCTTAATGGCTTTGTCAATGGGTCTGCCACATTGTCTGTGGAGTCGATTCTTTTAATCTCGACATCACCTTTTTTGAGGTAATCACAGATCAGATAGAATCATCGCTCGATATGCTTGAACTTCTGGTGAGATCTTGGCTCCTTAGCTAGAGCTATGACGCCATTATTATCGCAGTAAAAAGGGATGGCATCTGATGACATCACTCCAGGCTCTGCGATAAACTTTTTGTATCAGAATGCCTCCTTCACATCTTCCAATGCAGCAATATACTCTCCCTTTATGGCGGAATCAGCAATCACCATCTGCTTGAAACTCTTCCAGCTAACAGCACCACCATTACAAATGAACAGACTCCCAAATGTCGACTTTCGATCATCTATATCAGACATAAAGTCTGAGTCTGTAAATTCCTAAACCTGGAGTTCTCCATTTCCAAAGACTAGAAACATATCCTTAGTGCTCTTCGCCTGGATTCGACTGATATCTGCTTGTGACACTCATAGCATGGGCTATATCAGGTCGTGTACATAGCATGGCATACATGAGGCTTCCTATTGTCGAAGCATAAGGGATCTTGTTCATGCGTTCAATCTCCTCAGGTGTGCTAGGGCACATCTTCTTGGACAGATGAATGCCATGTCTAAAAGGTACTAAACCTCTTTTGGAGTTTTTCATGCTAAACCTTTTTAGCACCTCCACTATGTACATCTTCTATGAAAGTCCAAGCATCCTATTTGGTCATATCTCTATAGACCTTAATACCCAGTATAAAGGATGCCTCTCCTAGATCTTTCATAGAGAACTCCTTAAACAACCATATTTTGACTGAGGTCAGCATGAAAATATCATTCTCAATCAGGAGGATGTCATCTACGTACAGTACGAGGAAGATAACTGCGCTCCCACTGACCTTCTTGAATACACATGGTTTTTCCTCATTCTTGATGAAACCAAACATTTTGATCACATCATTGAAACAAGTATTCCAGCTCTGAGATGCTTGCTTAAGTCCATAAATGGACCTTTGCAGCTTGCAGATCTTGTGATCATCATCACTAGATGTGAAACCAAGTAGCTGTTCCATATAGATATCTTCCTCAAGATATCCATTTAAGAATGCTGTTTTTACGTCCATCTACCATATTTCATAATCGAAATAGGCTGCAACAGCAAGCAATGTATGGATGGTTTTTAGCATGGCTATGGGCGAAAAGGTATCCTGATAGTCAATACCTTCGCACTAATTATAACCTTTCGCTATGAGCCTAGCCTTGAATATCTCCACATTCTCATCTGCACCTATCTTTCTCTTGAAGATCCATTTACACCTAATAGGTACAATACCTTCAGGTAGATCTACCAAGGTTCAGACTTGGTTTGAGTGCATCGAATCAATTTCTGATCTCATTGCCTCTAACCATTTCTCGGAGTTGATATCTGATATTGCCTCGTCATAGGTCTTGGGGTCATCACCATGAGCCCCATTTTTTGTGAGGAATATTTTCTCTACTTTCTCTTGTATAGTACCTAAGTACCTTTCAGAAGGATGGAAAATCCTAATCGATCTACTAGGTGGAAGAGGTTGTGTTAGGACTGGTTCTAATTGATTAGGTTCCTCAGGTTCTTTAGCTCGTTGCTCTTGGGAGACATTCTCCTTAAGCTTAATTATTCTTCCGATGCCACCATCTTGAATAAACTATTTTTCAAAAAAAATAGCATGTCGATTCACAATCATATTGTGATCTTCCGAAATATAGAAATAGTATCCTAATGACTCTTTAGGATATCCTATGAACCGAGCTCTAAAAGACCTGAACTCTAACTTGTCCGCCTGGTGTCTCTTGACATGAGCCGGACAACCCTAAATTCTGAGATGACTCAGACTTGGCTTCTTACCATGCTATATCTCATACGGTGTGGTAGGAACAGTTTTAGAGGGAACCCTATTTAATACATATATTGCTGTCATGAGACAATATCCCCAAAGAAACTCAGGGAGGTCCGTGAAGCTCATCAAGGAACGGACCATATCTAATAGGGTTCGGTTCCTCCGTTTTGAAATCCCATTGAGTTGTGACGTTCCAGGTGGAGTCCATTGAGAGACTATGCCATTATCCTTAAGATAGTCTAGGAACTCCTGACTAAGGTATTCACCTCCTCGATTTGATCGAAGAACATTAATGGGCTTTCCTGTTTGTTTTTCTACCTCATGTCTGAATTCTTTGAACTTTTCAAAGGCTTCAAACTTATGTTTCATTAGAAATACATATCCGTACCTAGACATATCATTGGTGAAGGTAATGAAGTAGATATAGTTGCCTCTAGCCAGCACATCAAATGGGCCGCATACATCTGTATGTACTAGGGCAAGTAGGTCTGTGGCCCCTTCCCCATGTCATTTAAAAGAGAGCTTGGTCATTTTGCCTTGAAGGTATGATTCACAAACTGGATATGACTCGAAAGTCAACAGACTCAATAGTCCAGATTTCTCTAATTTGTTAACCCTGTCTTCCGCTATATGACCTAGCCTTAGGTGCCACAGATACCTATCATTTAGACTATCCCTAGGCCTTTTAATTCCCATGGCATTCACATTTTGCTCGATATGAAATACAGATACATCAATATATAGCTGATAGAAACCATTAATAAGAAAATCATTTGCAACTTTATTATTTTCATAAAATATGTTACAATGGTTCTTGTAAAAGCTAATCACATAGCCTTCTTGTGCTAAACATGAAATAGAAATCAAATTCCTGCTTGCTGCAGGCATATAATAACAATCTCTAAGAACTAAATCTAATCCTAATGGTAATCACAGAGGGTAGGTTCCTACGGTCACAGCAGCAACTCTTGCTTCGTTCTCGATGCATAGGATCATATTCCCATCCCTCAGCCTCCTGCTCTCCTCAAGACCCTGCATAGAAGTGCACAAATGAGCACTAGAACCAGAGTCAAGTACCTAACTGGATGCAGAGGAAACTATAAGATTAGATTCTATAACGAGCATTCCTCCAGAAGGACCATTCTTCTTGTTCTTCAGGATGGCCAGGTACTGAGGATAGTTCTGCTTCCAAAGGCCGTCTGAATTGTAGTGGAAATATTTTTTCTTTTCAGCAGCCTTCTTCTTCGATTCCATCTTCTTCTTCTTCCCATCCACCTTCTGCTTCTTTGCAGACTTCTTCTTCTTTCCAAAAGGCTTTCTCTTGGAAGAATTCCACTCTATAGTAAGGACTGAGCCTTTTGAACCCTTCAAAGAAAGCTCAGCCGTAACCAACATGTTCATTAACTCAGCCAAGGTACACTGCATCTTATGCATATGGAAGTTCATGATGAACTAACCATATGCATCAGACAAGGATTGAAGGATCACATCAATCTGAAAATCTCTGTCTAAGATGACACCGAGCTTCTTAAGCTCCTCAAGGTCCTTGATCATTGTCAAATAATGATTTTGGACTGACTGCCCATCATGAATTTTAGTCTTAAAAAGCCTTTGGCAGACATGATACTTGGCTGCGCGACTTTGTTCACCAAACAACTCTTGTAGGTGAGCCAACATTTGGTGGGTAGTCATAATGTTCTCATGCTGGCGCTGCAAGTCATCAGACATGGCACCCAACATGTAGTACCTGACTTTGTTATCATCATCCGTCCACTTTTCTAGAGATGCTCTATGTTCAGTAGTCGGACGTGCTGGCATGGCAGGTGGGTCTTGGTCCAAGACATGAGTTAGTTTTTCAAAATCTAGAATAATTCTATAGTTCCTCAACCAGTCCTTGAAATTAGGTCCAGTCAATCTGTGGGTATCTAGTATTTTGGTCAAGGGTTTGGATGCAGACATGTTTCCTATAGAGAGTCAAGAGTTTCTAGTTAGATTTTGTAATCAGACTTAACCAATTTATTTAGGAGTTTTATTTTTAAATAAATTAAGCTCTCACTATTTTCTCAGATCCCTACACTCCCTAGGTAGAGATGTGAAAATCTCCCTGATTAGTGATTTTTAGTGGGTGGTGCGGTCTCACCGACTGGCTCACCACCTCACCTAACAGTTATTGGTGATGGGTCAACCGATGAGTGGACAACTCTTGTCCAATGATTCTCTAATCATGGTGCATCCAAAACTTGATCTCTAATTCATGAAGCTCACCGTGCTCGAAATATTGCTCCAATCCTTAGTTAAGTCAGACCCACCATTTGCATGAATTAGATTCCTGATTGGGTCCCTCACCATATCCAAAATATTGAGCACAACCCATCCTCTAATCCATAGCATCCAATGCCTAATAGACATGGTTGCATCATCCCGATGCAACTGAGCCACTGTAACTAGTCGAGAACAATCAACCCCAGGAAGGGCTTGCACATCCACAATGGTGGAAGACCTTAAAGTTAATATTTTCTTAGGAAGATTTGATTTAGGTCTCATTAAACTTGACTTGACATAGTCATAACAATTATGACTAACCTAGTGGCATAGATTAGCTCAAATTGTTAGCCACCTCAAATCAGAACTGGGTTGACACATATGGCCAGGTAAGTGAGATCGGTGGGAGGGATATGCCACTAACTTGACAAGAATGCATTCGAGTCGAGTAGCTCCCAATTAAAAATTGATTGGTCACATCTGCCCAACTTACCTTAGACACCAAATTATCGAACCAGAACTAATTGGGTTAACCTACAATCCAGGCTCTAACCACTGAGCTAAATTAGGTCTTAACTTGATCGAGTCACATATGAATGTGATTCAACCTTGACCTAGACTTAATCCTATTAGGCTGGTCAATTATTAGCTTTTATGATCCCACCTAACCAATTTTTGATTTAGTTTGATCAACCGCTAGACCTAATTGAGCTACCCAAGCCCGAACCTAATTTTATGAAAATAGTTTATATCTAAAATTCTCAATTTTAGACCTAATTTGATTTCATAGGCTTAATTTATTAATTAAGTCTTGGGTTCATAAACAAAACATGTAAAATAAATTCTAAGATTTCTGGATCTAGGATTTTGCAGAAAAGTAAATTTTGATTTCTGATTAAGGATGAACACGTAGCACCCCTACATGCCATAAGAACACCCCATTAAATAGAAGGAGAGGGTCTTAAACCCTACTTTGTTCTTATGACCGGACGGCCATGAGGAACACCTTAATCAAAAATATTAATTTAACTACAAAACTAGTTAGATCTAAGTTACATATCACATATATAATTTCAGATCTAACTTATACATGCTTTGCATGCATCTCATGTATTAAAATCTGATCTAATTAGCATGCTTTCAGATCTGATACATCACATATAACATCTGAAAAATAAGATTTAAATTAAACTATTCAATATAAAATCTATTCTAGACAGTTATTAGAATAATTCTATAACTAGTCTAGGCATGCAACAGATCAATCTTTTGTATTAATTAAATTTTTATTTTTTATTTTCTGATCTCAATATAATATTTATAATATCAAAAAATTAAAGAATAAATTAGATCAAATTTATATTTTAATCATATTAAAATATAAAACTATAAGACTATTCATAGATTAAACTACTCCTAGTCTACTAGTCATGTATCTCATACATGTTAGATCTACTTAGATTTAGTTTTAAATTTTTTTTTGATTTCAGATCTTATCACATCTGATGTGATATCTAAAATTCATTAATATCAGATAAATAAAAATAAAAATTAGATCTGAAATAGAGCCATCAACCTGACTCTAATACCAGTTGAAGGAAAAACTGGCTTTTTCCTTGTAGGATCTTCCAGATCTAATGAGATCTGGGGTGGAATATTTCAAAAAATTATTCTACAATATTTTAGATCTAAGATCTATTAGATCTAATTCCTATTATCTGATATTAAATCTATAATTAAATCTAAAATCATGAGGAATAGAGAAATACCTCTAGGGTAACTAGATTACCCTGTAGATGATCGTAGCAATGCCCGAGGTTCTAAAATAGCTATGTAGTTGTCTGGCCTCTACTGATATCCACTCAAATAGAATCTGGATCATCTTCTTTTCATGAATCTTTACTCCAAAAATCAGATCTGGATCTGATCTGAAAGATCTTCAAAGATCTTCTGAAGCTGGAGCAGCAGCTTCTCGACAAATCTCTGTAGCCTTCTAATCAAAGAGCCACCACACCTTGGACAAACACCAGATGAATGCCAAACCTCTTGGACATGAAGAGGGGAGGGAGAGGAGTAGAGGGGGCATGGAGACGTGGAGAGGATTTAGGCTTTTTCTGGTTATTGAGTAGAGTCACTAAACCATAGGTGCAGACAGGGTTTAAATAGACCCTGCTGCGCCATGCAGTGCCACATCATTCGATCAATCAAAAAATTTTAATTAATTCTAAAAAAAATTTGATTGGTAGAGTGATGTCATCTGATCATATCAGATAAGAATCCCCATAATTCCTCCTACTGTTGGTGCCAACACTGGATAAGCATAGTGAGATTGGTGCTCCACAGTCCAAGTTGATCAAGGGATCAGAGTCGTCATCTCATGGGACTCTATCCTTATTCACGTGGGGCGCATGCCATATCTGATTATGGCACCCACTTTGAGACCCAATTTAGCAAGTGGACACTCCACAAAAAATCTCCAAAGACCTCTTGCCAAGTGGCCTTCAGTTCAAGGTCCATGGGTCAACGTTTGACCAATGTCCTAAAATGGAAATGGCAGGTGATAGGAATTAGCAGGTGTTGTCTTAAATTTATCTCATGAATTAAGACAAGTCCTTTTTGAGCTGGACTGACTCCAGTCAGACTGTGAGAAATCTTCTCAAGATTCTCTAGGTTAGTCAAATCACATTTGGCTTAGTCGAGATAGAAAAGATTATACGAGGAGAAAGTTAGGCTCAATCATGTGCTAGCACGATTTTTTTGAACCTAATTGGATCTAATCCAAATTAATCGAACTGGGCTAGCTTAATTGATGACATCCAGACCTTAACTCTTGTTTGTGTGACCCAGTTAGGCTCATTTTTGTAGGGTAATGAGACATGTCATGATCTCATCATCGACATCACCGAAACTCCTTTCGATGGATCAGAACTCTTCTGATTCAGACAATTAGAATGATCGATCATCAAGATTATTCTAATTGCTCCCAAAATCCATCAGTGACACCTAGCAGTATATGGTGGCAACCCATCAGAAATGAAGACAAACCTCTTGGTGTAGCTACCTGTGTAATTGAGTTTTTCTATCATGAGTCCCGACTGAATTAGGGTTAAGGTGAACTCGCCAAATCCAATATCAATCATATGAATCAATCGATCGATCCAAGTCCGATGTGAAATCTTAATGGAAATTTTTTTTTTCATTATTTCACTCTGCCATGGCCATGGGCTTAAGGACTCAATCTTTCAATCATCATAGGACTACTCCTCTTATCTATCGAGGTTGATAGATCCCATCTTGGTGCAATCTGGTTCCTACAATGAATATGCTACAGCCAACATATACCTCAGAATTTTGAATGGCTAGGAGATCGAGTTATGGTGTAGTCAAACTATAACACGTTCAAGGTAAACTGTTGATGTACCTCAGGTCAAAGAACTAGACACACAGCTGCATCATCGAGCTAGTCATCGATGAGAAGGTAGACTTCCTTATGACTGCTCGAGGTGGTCACGCTCAGTACTCTCGTTCTAATGAATACCTGTACTCTCGCTTCAGTGTCTCCACACTGTAGACTCAAGACACATCTATCCTAAAAAAATGATCGTACATCAATCTTTCAGATCGATCACCATCCTCGTGATGATCCTATGGTCAGGAGCTGTTTATGAGTTAGTTATGTAAATTTATGCCTTAAATTTTCAACTCTTAAAAATATGAATTAACATTCCTACGAACTCAAAGGATATATCATAGATATAATGTACACAATATGATAGTAGAATAATCCTTTTATTCATTTATAGTCAAAATTATAAATTTGCCCTTACATTTTACATGACTGTGTCAGCCAATCTGGCATCTAGGGCACACATCTAACACCAAGTTCTCCTTTCAGATGATCTTCCTAAGGTCGACTTTACCTCAATCTTTTTAGATAAGATGATTATAGTGCAGAAAGTATTTAGTTCTTAGATGGAACATCAGTTCTTCAGCTTGAGCTATAGCTCCAGTACTATTGTTATTATAGAAAGATTGGACCATCAACGAAGGATGCCACTCCAAGCTCACTGATGAACTTTCATAACAAACAACTTCTTTACTAGCATCAAATGTTACAAAGAACTTTGTATCGCAAATAAAATTGGCTACTGAATACTGCATGAACCTTTCCAATATGTCGCTCTTCCTTTTAGCATAAAAATATAATCTGACATAATTTATCATTTCAATCCGACTAAAAATTAGAATCAATATTCTATAAGTTTTAAGTTAGATTCTGTTAGAAAGCATTGGTTTCGTATATGTAGTTTAAAAATTTTATAAATACTTTGTGTAGTGGAAGTGAATAAATTAAAATTTTCTTAATTTGATACATGTACCAGATCAGATCTGAAAACCATACTTAGGATCTTGATATGAACATGTGATCTTGATCCGAATTTTGAAAAAAATAAATAAATCATCAGTAAAAGAAAATCGAAGATCTAATCTTCATACCTTTGGATCTTACGGATGTCAGGGGTTCTAATCGTAGCTGCACACATATCCGACCTCTATTGGTATTCATAAAGAGATCTTTAATCAGAGTATCGAGATCACTGATATGCTAACACCTTTCTCGCTCCTCAACCTTGGATTTGAATCCTCTTCCTACACTCAAAGAAGATGAAGGCTACACAAACTCTTTTATACAGATCTGACGGGATCTGAACTAGATCACCAAAAAGAAAAGAAGAAGCTTTCTTCTTCTCTCTCTCTCTCTCTCTCTCTTTCTCTCCTTAGATCCGATCATATCAGATTTTTTTGGTGTTGGGGTGAAGCAAGAAGGAAGAAGGAAGAAGAGGCATTAAGGACCACATGCATGACAAGAAAGGAGTGCTTGATATATCTTACATGCACACCCTCTCCCTCACATTTTATTTTTGTCACACAAAACAATAATCCCATGCCCAACCACTCCCTAATGCCCTAATAGATTTGATCTAATCTGACCTTGGGCGTTAATATCAAAAGGAAGGGATAGGACGCGTTGAGATAGGAGAAGTGGCAAGGAGGTTATCTCACGCACAACTTAGCGCGCGCCCTCTTTTCTCAAAATTTTTGTCACACAAAATTAATATTTCGCACCCAAAACTAATCCTCATCTTATATATTTCTCCTTTTAAATCATATTCAAAAGGAAGGATGAGTCAAAGGGGAGAGAATCCTAGATAAGGTGGGCCACCAACTATTGGCATTTCCTTATCTTTCACGCATGCAAAAAGAAAAGGGAGAGCATCTCCACGTGCGCCCTCTCTCTTTCTACATGAGATTTGGAGAGAGAGTCTTAAAAAAATCTGGACTCTATGAGTCATAGTTGATTTGATTCAAATTGGATCTTAATTGGGTTCAAAATTGAATCTGAATCGAATCGAATTTGGAAAGCTTATTGGGAAATGTGTCCCAAAACCAATCATTAGATGATTGTGCTCATCTTGTAAATTATATATAAATTTTTATTAATAAAAATTATTTGATATTTTTATTACAAATTATTCATCTTTGAACTCTTGTGTTGTAATGAAGTCTTTAGGACTATGATTAATCGACAAAGAAGGATTTATCATTAAGTCCTTAAAAATATTCACGATCAAACGATACGCTATTATTAGGATAATAGCGATATCAAGTGTAGATCATTGTGTGCCATATGAGTTAGTTATCCTCTTAATCAAGAAGTATAAAAATACTATTATAGCATACAGATAGAATATTGGAGTACATTTGCATCGAATATAATCATGTACCGAGCACTCTATTGTCAAGAGTAGCTCATGAAGGGTATGGGTATAAGTATCCTTCCGATCTGAGACCACCACGATGACTTGTAAGTAACTTACTATATTTTAGTATCAGACCATCTAAGTTTCTAACTCAGTGATAAAAGATTATTGGGTGTAGTCAAGTACTTATCAAATCGGTGTGTGAGTCAAGATGGAATTGATCCCTCTAAATTAGTAGGAGATATGTATCAGTGTATTTCAATTTAGCAAACCCTTAGCCAGGATAATCTATGAGATAGATTTGAAAGATTGATATACAATGTGATTGATTAAATTAGAGTTGACAGTGAAACTCAAGGTCGCCTTGAGTATTTGGATCGAAGGGATAAATTATACAGTAACTATACGCTAGTAGGTTTTAGAAGGTTGCTTTGCAATACTTTGACCTATCCAATCATCGGGTCATCATTGCTAGATGGTTACATCGATTGGTATAGAAAGTTATTTCTATACTATCAACTTAGGTTCGAATCTATGGAGACACATGCATTAGAATATTTGGTTAGATCTGATAGCTGAAGAGTCCAATTAGATTGTGACTCTGGTGAAGAGTCCTACTCGGACTAGGACTCCAGGGGAGAGTCCTACTAGGATTGAGACTCTATTTTTTTTAGAGAATTAATTAGTAATTAGATTATTAATTGACTTAATTTAATTGAGTAAAAAGCTTTAGATTAAGTCTAATTGAATTATATTCAGTTCGACTCTGATTGGGTTTGATATAATCGAGCCCGATTACAAGGGAACTTTGATCCTGATTCGATCAGAGTTTTGACTCAGCTAATTCCTAATTGAGTTAGAAATTTGATGAGATATTCAGATGTTTAATTGGATTAGATTCATTTCTATTAATGGGTTCAATCCAAATTTGATTTGGATTAGAATCAAAATTGAAAATGAAGAGTCCTTATCAACTAGGACTCTATCCTTATCTTTTGCACCACACTTGGATCCATACCAATTTCTCCATGCCTAATTAGATTTGGGTTGTGATTTTTGGCATAATGATAGAGGGTCCAAGAAGAGTGGGCGGCAATAGCTGATGAGTCATAATATTATCTCTTGCCTAATTCAAATGCGATCCAGATTAGAGATAAGAGGTAAATTAGGAAAAAGATTTTTCATACAAGAAAATTTGTTGGTGCTATATTGATTTTTTTCTATTTTTTTTGGAGAGTTTTTAGGTGTGTGAGATACTAGATCTCCCTCCCCATGCCAACTCTTTAATTTAGAAATTTTTGGATGCCCAAAAAGGTTTGTGGCATGGTGTATATGTTGCCCTTCCTTGGATGAAACCCTAATTCCAAGTCTATATAAAGGGGTCTTCTCTCCTTTGGTATGATGCATGATCATTCCCTTGGTGTTTTTTATTTCTAGAGCCTCTTCTCTTCCTCCTCTATTCCTTCTCTTAATCTTCTCTTGCTTTGGAGTGTCTAAGATACTTGAAGAAGAAGGAACAAATCAGCTGTCGAAGTTGCTTGCAGGCTAACACCTCCAAGTCGCTGATCTATGCCTGTCTTCATGTGGATCTTTCTATAGAGGCCAGACAACTCCGTGTGGCTGTGACTGATCTAAAGAATATCTTCTCCAATCATTGGATCAGAGAAGATCAAGATCAAATTTGTTTGACAGTGATCTCTAACTTATTTTGATTTCTATGGTAGATCTAATAGTTAGATCTAGAATTTCAGCATCGATGAGATCAATGCAATTTTTATTTTCAAATCTAAAGTACATATTTTCATATCAAAGATCATGATGTGGTAGTCTAAGATAGAATATTATATATGTAAATAAGATTAAATCATTTAATCTATTATTTTTACTACATAAAATTTTAAAATTACATGTACTTGACTATCGTATATTTCCTTCAACTGGTATCAAAGCCGTGTTGTTTTGATGTGAATTAATATGATTTTATATCTATTTTTTTATTCTTTTATCTGATTATTTATGATTTAAATTAGATATAAATTAGTTTATTTTTAGATCTGATTATTATTTATTTAGATTAGATATTTTGAGTAGCAAAGTACTCGGATTAGGTAACCACCAGACCGTCCGATCATAGGAACAAGTAGAGTTTTATGACCCTCTCCTCTCATTCAATGGGGTGCTCTTTATGATGTATAGGGGTACCATTATGAGGTCCCATATAGAAGAAAGTAAAAAGAGAAAACTTACTTTCTTGCAAAACCTTAGATCTTGAAACCTCTAGGTGTTGTTGTATGTGATGCAAGTTACGAAGATGGTTAGTTACATCTAATCTTGATTAATCAAAATTATTTTGATTTAAAATAAAAAAAATATATTTGATTTTAAAAATTTTATGATTTGATGTAAAAAATTTACATGAAAAAATTATTTTCAAAATTTTAACCATGTTAATGCAAAATTTAATTAAGAATTAAGTGTTAAATCCAATAGATCTAGAATTGTGATTTAGACTTTGCATAAAATATGGGGCATGGATTAGCTCAAATCAGGTCCTTCTCTTTAATTGGGTTGGACCTAAGATTAGAATCAAAGAATTGATTGACCATGTAGAGAAATTGATTAAGTCGAACCAAATGTTGAATTAGATTAATTAGGGTTTCTCTAATATAATAGTTGTAGATGGTCAAGTCCATGTCTTTGATTAGACCAAATGGACCTTGATTGTGGCTCAATGGTTGAACCCGAATCATTAGGTTGGTCAAATCAAAATTAATTAACCAATTGGTGTCTAAGATAAGTTTGGCATTTCGACCGATGGTTTTTAATTGGGAGTGGCTTTTCTGGCCATTTTGATGGTGTCTAAGGCAAGCTTAGCAGATCCTCCCATCGATCTCACTTACTTGACCAATTTGGTGAATTAGATTTTGATTAGATCGCTAGGTGATTTGAGTTAGCCCATGCTATTAAGATTGATTAGTGTGACTGATATAGGTGCCAGTTCAATCAGCATGACCTAATCCGATTCAATGACTTGATGAAGTCAGTGGGAGGATTGTGGTCTACCGATTGATCTTTTCTTCTCTCTTTCTCTCTAAACTGACTAAATTCTCTAAATTATTAAGTCTCTAAAATGAGCTAGTTATGGTGATAACTAGATCATAGCCTCCTATTAAGGTGAATGGTAATGTGTCCATTATTTATAATTGACATTACAGGCACCATCCGTCTAGTGTTCACTTTGAATAATAAAATTATCATTCATCATATGATGACTCTTTGAACTATCTAATGATGGTTGGGTTGATCGAGCCATCCTCAGACCTGATCACTCATTAGGTAGAATCACTGAGTAGGTTCATGTTAATGGTTTGACCTAACAAAAATTTTCAGTGGAGGTCCATCGCCTATTGAAATAAAATCTGAGGCTAAATTAAATACTAGAAGTTGTTTGAAAAAATAATTAGTTAAAAACCTACCCATAGGTGCATATGGGTTGATCGAGCCACCCTCGAGCTTCTATGTAGTCTGTGCAAATTTTAGTACCCATTAAAGAATTAACATAATTTCTTGAATTAGAGGTAGAGGCTACTAATTCGTATAAAATAGTGAAAAAACCTTTAAACTAAAGTCCATATCTTTAAGATCAACAAATTTATATACTAACTAGATTTTGTGTTTTCTTTGTATATGCAGATATAGCCTCAAACTTGTCGCTTCGATCACTGTGGGACAGTGAGAAGCTTATCGGATCGAATTTTGATAATTGATATAAAAAATTAAAGATAGTTTTGGAGCATGAGAGGATCATTTATGTGATAACGGATCTGACACCTGAGGAGCCTGCTCTCAATGCCTGAGGTATAGTCTGAGATACTTATTTGAAGTGGCTCAACAATCACACCATGATTCGTTGTATTATGCGGGCCTCTATGAATGATGAGTTCAGTCGAAAATTTGAAGAGGCTCAATCAGAGAAAATGCTTCAAGTATTGAGGGATTCCTTTGGTACTCCTGACGATGTTGAGTGGCATAAGACTAGTTGCATCATTTTCAATACCTAGATGAGGGAGGGTGCATCTGTCACCGATCATGTATCGTACATGATCGAGCAGATTGAAAAACTAAGAAAACTTGGCTTTCTCTTACATGAACATTTGGCAAAAGATATGATCCTGAACTCCCTACCCAAGTCTTACATGCCATTTCTTAGTCATTTCAGAATGATGAAGCCTGTAGTCAACTACTATAGTCTGTTGGGGTTGCTACAGACTTTTGAGAAAGATCACCAGCTCTACAAAGAGACGGTGAATCTAGCGAGAGGATCTTCTTTGGATAGTCATCATCCCTTTAAGAAAAAAAAAGAAGAAGAATAAGAATAAGAAGGTGTCTAGTGCAGGGAGTCAGTTCCAAAAATCTAAGTTCAAGCTGATCAAAGTCAGGTAGAGTACTTCTTTTGCAAGAAGCAGGATCATTGAAAGAGGAATTGTCTTCAATATATTGCTTTCCTTAATGTAAATAGGCCAAAGAAGAAGAAGCAATCAGTTGCTGGACAAGGTACTTATGTGATAACACCTTGTAACTTCTCTTTTTTTGATACAATGACCTGGGTATTGGATACCGACAGCCCTATTCACATTTGCAATTCATTATAGGGTTTTCAGGTCACTAAGAGATTTGGAGATGGTGAGAGATTCCTGAATATTGGAGATGGAAGATCAGTTCTAGTTCTAGCTTTAGAAATCATCAAGCTTGTATTCGAGTCTCAATACATTGTTCTTAATGAGTGTCACTATTGTCCTAGTTTTCTTTTAAATGTTATTTCTATAGGCCTTTTGGCTAATTTTAATTATGAAATATCAATAAAGAAAAACTTTTGTGATATCATTATGAATGGTGTTACAATTTTGCATGGACAGTTGAACAATGGTATCTATATTGTATTTAGGCCTAATGTAATATACATTTTAAATAAACGTCTTAAAATAAATGATGTCATGGATGCCTACCTTTGGCATTGTAGGCTAAGTCATATCAACAAGAACAGGATGAATAGGTTAGCTCAAGAAGAAATTTTTGATAAAAATAATTATGAATCGTTATCTATCTGTGAGTCTTATTTGCTTGGAAAGATGATCAAATCACCTTTTACTAGAAAAGGTGAACGAGCCAGTGATGTGCTGGGTCTGATACATACTGATGTATGTGGATCCATGACCACATATGCTAGAGAAGGATATAGTTATTTCATTACATTCACAGATGACCTATCTAGGTTTGAGTATGTCTACTTGATGAAACACAAGTTGAAATCATTTCAAATGTTCAAATGATTTCATAATAAAGTAAAAAAATAAACTAAAAAAAATATTAAAACTCTTCAGTCTGATCGAAGAGATGAATATCTCTCTAGTAAATTTCTGACATATCTAGGAGAGAATAGAATTCTCTCCCAATGGACCCCTCTAGGGACACCACAGCATAATGACATCTCAAAAAGGAGGAATCAAATCTTGTTGGACATGATTCAATCTATGATGAGATTTTTGTTGGAAATTATGTCTCAAAGCCAATCGTCAGTCTTTTGATGATTGTACTTATCATTATAATTATATATAAATTATTGAATTAATAAATATTATTTAAATTTCTCATCACTGTGTACATCTCATTTTGAACTCTTATTATATGATGAAGTCTTTAGGACTATTTGATTTGATATATATATCGTTTAGTCCTTAAATCTTAAGTTCATGACCAAATGATATACTATTATTAAGATGATAGCTATATCAAGTATAGGTCATTGTGTGCCATGTACGTTGGTTGTCCTCTTAATCAAGGAGTATGGAGACACTGGCATATCATGCAAGTGAGACGTAGAAGTACATTCCACTGAACGTGACCAATTGCTGAGCACTCTGCTATCAAGAGGAGCTTGCGAAGGATATGGGTATAAGTTTTCCTCCGACCTGAGATCACCATGGTGACTTACCAGCAACTCACTATGCTTTGGTGCTGAACTATCTAAATTTTTAATTCAGTGATGAAAGATTTTTGGATATAGTCAAATACTTGCAAAGTTAGTGTGTGAGTCAAGATGAAATTGATCCCTCCGAATAAGTAGGAGTTAATATATCAGTATTTCAATCCAGTAAAATCTTAGCTGAGGTAATCCTTGTGATAGATTTTGAAAATTAAAATATAATGTGGATGACCATATCAGGGTTGGTAGTTAAACTCTAGGTCATCTTGAGCATTTGAGTCAAAAAAATGAATTATACGGTAACCATATGCCAATAGGTTCTTGAATGATGCTTTGCAATCTTTCGACCTATCCGGACGTCGAGTATCATTTCTAGATGGTCACTTTGATTGGTATAGAAAAATTATTTTTATACTACTAGCTTAGGTTCAAACTTATAGGATCACACCCAAAACAAGTTTCTGACTGATCATATGGCTGATCAATGATTAAAAATTATTTCAGGATAAAACAATCAATTCGATTGATGATTATCCCTATGCAAAAGTTGCAATAAATCAATTTGCTAATTATTAGTGAATTATAGGAGAATTGATTAGTAATTAGATTGCTAATTTACTCAATTTGATTGAACATTGAGGTTTGGATTGAATCTAATTGAATTAGATTCAATTTAGTTTGACTCAATTAGGTTATGAGATAACCTAATCGCTAAGGGTGTTCGATTCTTGATTTGATCAGGACTTGAGCTTGATTAATTTTTAATTTGATTAAAATTTGATCAAAGCTATTTTCTATCTAATTAAATTAGATTTAATGGTCAAATTAGGTTTAACCTAATTTGGTTGGGTTAAGATCTAATTGGATGAGAAAAATAATTCAAATTCAAATTCCTTGCACCTCCTTTATCAGTGCCCTCTTATTCTTCACATGAGAAATATTTTATGTGATTTTTTTATACTTAAAAGCCTTTTTTATATCCTTATCTGATTTCTTTTAAACTAAAAATTGGTTGGTTTAAATTTGAGTTGAAATTGATTTGAATTTGAATGAAAATCTAGAGTCCAAATTGAGTTGGACTCTCCTCTTCATGCCACCACATTTCTCCATGCATAAAGTATTTTTGTATGAGATTTTTTGCACCATTCTGATATTGGTCAACCCCTCTATAAGTTTATAAGATAAAGATAAAGTTTATTTTAAAATTTAATTCAAATTTGATATGAATTGGTGATAAGGATCAACCAACATTTGAATTTGAACCGAAACTACCTTATTCTTATCCTTATCTTCCATGGGATGCCAACCTTAAAAGGGGATCAATTTTATGTGAGATTAGAAGTGATTTTTGGCATGAGAAATCTAAGAGAAAAAATGTAAAAGGTTGAGAGTGGGTTTGGCTTTCGTGCATGAGAAACAGAGGAAGTGTTCTTCCTCTAGGGCATGTGCTGTGGGTTCTAGGGTTTCATCTCTAGGCTTTGTGAGAAGAAAAATATAAGAGTGAGTCTTGTCTAATCTTCCACACCACCATCTCCTCATAAAACTTCATCTTCTAATCCAGAAGTATCCAGGAGATCCGAAGAAAGGAGCTTGGATCGGCCATCCAGAGCCTTTAACGTGAGCTAGCACTCTTGCGAAGGAAGATTCAATCAGAGCTTTGAGTGAACGATCTGTAGAGGTCGGACAACCTATGTAGCTGCTCGATATTAGTGAGAGCTTCATACCATTGCTTACCAGTAGCAGAGATCATCGACCCATGAAAAGGTGATGAGTTCTGAACTTTAATGACATAATCTAAAAGTTAGATCAGATTCAGGGCATTGATGTGATCGCTGCGGTTTTCTATTTTATATCAAATTTGATATGTAAATTTTTTATGTCATAGATCCTTAATGGTAGTTTAGATCTAATCTAAGGTATGTTTAGAAGATTAAAATATTTATTTTTTTATTATTTTATCATAAAATTTTAAAAATGCATGCTTTGAACTACTCATTTTATTTCAGATGGTATCAGAGCAAGGTTTCTTATGACATAAATTTTTTGTATATAATCTAATTTTAATTATTTAGATTAGATCTAAATAGTTAATTTTGAATCTGAGTAGTATAGTAATCTAATTGGATAGATCCTCGTAGCCATCCAATCATAGGAGAAATCAGGATTTCACTATCTTATTTATCCATTCAATGGGATCTCCTATGGTGTGTAGGGATACTGTGTGGTTTTTTCCATGATGATGAATAATGAAAAAAATTTTAAAATTTTATTTTAGATCTAAAATAATATATATTAGATCTAAAATTAGAGTCTTGATCATTAGATGATTGATTATAAAAATATTTTATAAAATTAAAAACTATTTTTGAACACCAAACTTGAACCTATATCCATCTAAAACTTAATTAAGAATTAAGTGATCTAGATTCGAGAATCAAAGATCTAAGGCATTAATTTCATAATTCATAGGTTAATGGGTTAGTTTGAGTCAAATCCATTTAATTGGGTTAGATCTAGGGTTAGAAATCATTGATAATGGACCATGTTAGTAATTGATCAAATCTAATTAAAAGTTAATTCTGATTGGCTCAATTTCTTCTCTTGATCAATTTCAATAGATGTAGTTGATCCAGTTCATATCTTTGATTAGACCAATATGGACTTTGATCGTAGCTCTGTGGTCAATTCCAAGTCTATAAGTTGATCAAATTAAAAATAACTAACCAGTTGGTGTCTAAGGTAAGTATGGCAGTTTTGATCAGTGGTCATTAATTGAGAGCTACTCGCATAGATTGAGTCTATATCGAGTTAATGGCATATCCCACCCATCGATCTTACTTACCTTGCCAACATGATGAGTTTGCTTCTCTAATGTTTGTCTTCTTTTAGATTTTAGATCATGGTAGCATATTCATGTCAAGATCCTTACTATAATTTTCAAATCAGATCTGGTATGTAAATAAATTAAAATATTTTAATATTTTTATTTTTACTGCTTAATATCTAGAAAAAAATTTTAAACGATATGTATGAAACTATAGTAATTTTTTAATAGTGGTATCAGAGCTAGATTCTAATACAATCATGAAAACCCCTCAGATCTGAAATTTGATTTATAAAAATCTGATCTGAAGGTTAGTTTGATGATCTACTCTTTCTGAATAAGGTTACTCTGGCATAACCCTGTTATACTAAACGATTATCTTAGAACAATGTAGAACATCGATTAAGATTAGATCTGAATTTTCTACATACTGTAATATGATTATAAGATTATTTTGAATCTAAAATTATTTAAGATCTGAAATAAATCATGAGTTATTTAGATCTAAAATTAGTTTTAGATCTGAATATATTAGATAAGATTTAATTTGGATCTAGTATGATTGTTGAAATTTTTTTTACATGCATAGATTCAAAATTATTATTCATATGTTTGACATGTGAAAGATAATTAGATCTGATTTTTAATTGATTACATATGTGATATATAAGATTAATCTCTTAATAGCTTAGTAGTCAAATTGGGATAATCACCATGGCCGTCCGATCATAAAATGATGAAGAGATTAAAGTCCCTCTCTTACCCATTCGATAAGTTCTCTCTTATGATGCGTAGGAATGCCGACTGTGATGTTTCCCATGAAGATGAACAATGAATGAAAAAGTTTATATGATACATGTCTTGGATTTAAATCAGATTATGCATGTATTTTTATATATTTTAGATCACTAAAATATTATATTTGATATATTGCTTCGACACATGATTTAAAACTTGATTTCTGCAAAACACTAGATCCAAAATCCTAGGTTCTGTTTGCATGAAAATATGAAACTGTGACTGGTATGCTTGTGGAGTCGACTCGATTCTCAATTGGGTCGACTCAAGTGGTTGATGAGTTGACTCATTTTTGTTGGAGTTGACTCATGATCCTGGTGTTGGGAAATGTGTCCCAAAAAGCCAATCGTCAAGCTGTTGACAGTTGAGCAACCAAGTATTGTAATTGATTTGTTAATAAATAAAATATATTTGGCATTTTCATCATAAGCTTTCATCTTCCAATGAACTCCGTTGTTATGATGAAGTCCTTAGGACTATTTAAGTTTGATAAAGAGAGGATTTATCGATTAGTCCTTAAAACTGTTCACGACCAAATGATAGGCTGTTAATAAGGACGACAACTTCTATCGAGCATAGGTCGCTGTAGGCCATATGGGTTGGTTGTCCTCTTAACCAAGGAGTGTGGAGACACTGATATGGCATACAGGTGAGATGTAAGGGTACATCGTCATTGAACGTGACCAACTCCAGAGTATTCTGCTGTCAAGAATATCTCTGATGGAATATAGGTATAAGTGTCCCTTAGACTTGAGATCGCCTCATTGACTTGCAAGCAACTCAGTGTGCTTTGGTACTGGACTAACTGAATTTCTAATTCAGGGATGGAAGGCTTCTAGGCATAGTCAAGTACTTGCAAAGTCAGAATGTGATCGAGATGGGATTGACCACTCCAAGAGTTGGAGAAGAATGAGTCACTGTATTTCAATTTAACAAAACCTTGGCCAGGGTAATCCATCAGATGGATTTGATATTTTGAAATACAATGTGGACAACCTGATCAGAGTTGACAGTTGAACTTTGGGGTGTCCTATGATCATTTTGGTCAAGGGGATGAATTATATGAAAACTATATCCGCATGGGTTCTAAGGATGTTGTTCTACACATTCGACCTATCCGGTCGTCGGGTACCATTGCTAGATGGTTACTTCGATTGGTATAAAAATTTATTCCTGTGCTACCGGCTTAGGTTCGGACTTATGAGATCACACACATTAGAGTTCATGATCCAATCAGATGGTTGATCAACGATTAAGAATCGTTCTAGAGTTAAATGATCAATACGATTGACATTTAACCCAGTGTAAGTATTGCAGGAGGATCGATTAGCAATTCGATTGCTAATTGGCTTAATTTGATTAAGCCAATGGGCTGAGATTAAGTCTAATTAAATATAATTTAATTAAATTTATTTTGGGCTTGATTGGATCAAGTCCAATTGGTTTATTGGATAAGCCAAGTGCAAGGAAAAACTAGTCCTAGTTCAACTAGGACTTGGGTCAATCTAATTTTTAATTTGATTAGAAAATTAAATCAGATTTAAATCTAATTTAATCTGATTAAATTAAGTTTTTAATTGGGTTAAGATCTATTTTAATTAGGTTGATCAAATTTTGATTTGATTTGGTTTGGAAAACCAAATTAAAACAAGTCATAAGATAGAATCCTAGTAAGACTAGGATTCCACCTTACGCCACATAAGCCTTCCCCATGCCCTCTCTCTTATTCAACGCCAATCTCCACTTATTTTGTGCGATAAAAGCCCTCTCCTAGGTCTCTCACATATTCACAAAAGGTTTTCTCTCTTCTTTCTTACATGGAAGGTGGTTTGGATCAAATCAAAAAGGAATAAGTTTGGATTTCGAATTCTATGAGATAGAGTTTTAGAAATCCAAAACTCTTTCAATTTTGCACCGAATTTATCCAAATTTTTTTTGTAATTTTTGTGACTTTTAGGATACATATTGTGTACCCTTTTCTGGTGATCCATGCATGAAAATATGGAGGAGGTGCTCAAGAGTTGGGTGCCCCTTAACTTGCCATGTTTGGATAAGCCTTGACTAGGTATTTGACCTAGATAAGGACTCTATCATATCTCTCTGTATAAAACGAATTTATTCATGAAATTTTAGACGTAGATAGATATTTAAGAGACCTTTGTTCCATCTAAAAATTAGAGAGAAAAACTTTTGGATCGTGGAGATATAAAAGATGCAAGTTAGGGTGTCTAGAGAGAAAAACGTGAAGAAGAAGAGGATCTTCTTCTAGGGTTTTTTGTTTTCATATCTTTCCTCCCTCCATCTTGAGTTTCCTGAGAATGTCTCAGATCTGAAACTCTTCCTTTTACTTTCCATCTTTAGAAGAGTCCAAATCAAGAAGAAGGAGGCACCTGATCAACCATCAAAGAAGGATCAGCGCAGTACTAGCATACTGTGATGATTTCCTGAAGCAGGACTTCTGATCGAGATTCGTGGGCTCGTGTGGATGACTCCTAGAGGCCGGACGCGTGTGCGGCTTGCAACATCATCTTTAAGCCCGGATCAGTGAGGTTAGAGCATCTAACTTGCAAGGTAATAAATCTGATCTATTGTTTAATACATACATTAGATGTGGTATAGAAACATGTTGATATGATCAACATGTAGTTCATGCTATATTTATATATTTTAATTTTTGATTAATGCTATGTAATAATCATATAATAATATCTTAGATCTAAGGATTCTCTAGTTTTAAAAAATAAATTTTGATTTATTTTAGTCTTCCGCTGTATGATCTTGAAAAAGTTTCAAGATCTAACCCTGAAACCCTAGATCTGGTTCCAACAATTGGTATCAGAGCCTAGGTTCTTTATTACATGATTATTTATACACGCTTAGATTATTTCTTAGATTAGATCTAATTTATAATCTGATTATTAAATCTAAAATTAAAATTTTAGATCAATCACGAACTGCAAGGTTGTCCTACTGTAAGGTTTACCCCTTACAGTGCAAAGGTTGTCCTAGTTTGTGTAGATCTATCTTTAATCATAAATTTGTTAGATATAATCTAGATTAAATTTATGATTTATTAGATTTAAAAGATGTTTAAATCTAAAATAAAATCTCTTTGTTTATAATTTTTGTACAAAGAAATTGTTTAAAGTTGAAATTGTTTCAATTACATGAACCTGTTTAGATTAGATTTAAAGTAGTTTCATGTTTATTTCACTTGTATCTTGATTATGAATCAAACATGCAATATCGTTGGTAGAATCATATTATAAAATTATTTTATAAATATGAAAATTATTTTTTGAAAAGCCAAACCCAACCCTCAGCCCAAAACTTAATTAAGAATTAAGAATTTATTTGATTAGGTTCTAGGATTGTGAATTGAAGAACCTAAGACACAAATCATAACACATTGGGTTAATGGGTTAGTGGGAATTAGGTCCATTAATTGGGTTAGACCTATGGTTAGATTAAAGATGGACTTAATTAGAGAATTGACTAAATCTAATCAATTATTGTCTTAGATTAGGTCAAGGATTCTCTAGATCAATTACAATAGTTGTAGTTGGTCAAGTCCATGTCTTTAACGAGAACCAAATGAACTTGATTCTTGGCTAAGCGGTCTAGCACGAACTGTTAGGTTGATCTAATCGAAACTAATTAAACCAGTTGGTGTCTAAGGTAAACCAGATCGATGGTTTTTAATTGGGAGCCCGCTTACCTGGCCATTTTTGATGGTGTCTAAGGCAAGCTTTAGCAGACCCTCCCACTGATCGAACTTACCTGGCCTCTTGGTGAAATTATGTTTTGATCGGATCACTTGACTATTCGAGCTGACCCATGTCAGCTAGGTAAATCAGTGTGACTGATTTAGGTGCTCCTAGACCAGCCCTTTTAATGGTCTCCCTTAAGCTGGCTTGGTGAAGCTAGTCGGAGGATCATGATAAGCTGGTTCATCTGACCTCATCCTCTACATTATTTAAATCCTCTAAAATTATTAGGTCCTTAAAATGATAAAGTTATGGAGATAACTGAGTCATAGCCTCCCATTAAGGTGTTTGATAATGAGTCCATTAACTCAATAATCATTGCAGACCCAAAGGCCTGGTGCTTGTTGACTAATGGAATTATCACTCATCATATGACGACTTGGAAGTGTCTCTCTAATGGTGGTTAGGTGAGCCAACCAAAGTTGGGCTTAATCATTTGTTGGTTAGATACACCAAGTATGATCATGTTAATGGTTGGACCTAACCGATCCTTACAGCGGAGGCCAAAGCCTACTGATTAGGTTTCTGGAGCAAAATTAAAATTACTAGAAATTATTTAGAGAAACAATTGGTTATGAACCTACCCTTAGATGTACATGGGTTGGCCAACCAAAGTTGGGCTTGTGTACAGTCTAAGTAGATTCTAGTACCCACTAAGGAATTAGGGTAATTCCTCGAATTGGAGGTAGAGGCTATCAATTCGAATAAAATAGTGGGAGAAACCTTTTGATTAAAGTCCAAATCTTTAGATTTAATGAATCAATTACTAATTAGGTTATGGTTCTCCTTTGTGCAAATATGGCCACTTTCCTAATGCTCCGATCATTGTTGGACAATGATAAGTTGGTCGGACCCAACTTCGGTAGCTGGTACCGAAAGTTGAAGATAGTCCTGGAGCATGAACAGATCCTATATGTGATAATGGATCCTGCACCTGAGGAGTCAACTGTGAATGCACGTGGAACAGTCAGAGATACTTACCAGAAGTGGCTCAGTGACTGGACCACGGTGTGCTGTATCATGCTGGCTGCCATGAGCGACGAGTTCAGTTGCAGATTCGAGATGGCTCAGCCAAAGGACATGCTTCAAGTGTTGGAGGATGCCTTTGGCACACCCGATGACGTAGAGAGGCACAAGACTAGTTGTGCCATCTTCAATGCCAAAATGTGGGATGGTGCCTCTGTCACTGATCATGTATTGTACATGATCGAGCTGATGGAACGATTGAGCAAGCTCGGCTTTCCCTTGCATGAGCAGCTTGGAAAAGATGCAATACTGAACTCGCTGCCCAAGTCTTATCTCCCATTCCTCACTCATTATAGAATGACAAAACCTGAAGTAAACTACCACGGGTTACTGGGGTTGCTTCAGAACTTTAAGAAGGATCACCAGCTCCTCAAGGAGTCGGTGAACTTAGTGGGAGGTTCATCTTCTGGTTCTCGACCTTTTGAGAAAGGGAAGAAGAACAAGAAGAAGAAAGTGAAGAAGGTGAAAGTTCAGGCTGGGACATCAGTGCAGAGCCAGACCAAAAAGATTAAGCCCGATAAGAGTCTATTCAACTGGCAAGCACCCTAGATTAGATAGTGTGTCAGATATCTACTTATGGCATTGTAGGCTAGGTCATATAAACAAGAACAAAATAAACAGGTTGACTCAAGAGGAAATCCTCGAAGTCAGTGATTGTGAATCACTTCCAACCTGTGAGTTCTGTCTTCTTGGTAAAATGACCAAGTCATCTTTTATTGGAAAAGGTGAGAGAGCTACTAAGCTCTTGGGCTAGTACATACTGATGTATGTGGGCCCATGAGCACCAGTGCTAGAGGTGGATATTTTTACTTCATAATTTTTATGGATGACCTATCCCGATATGGATATGTCTATCTGATAAACTTAAGTCGGATTCATTTGAAATGTTCAAACGATTCCGAAGTTAAGTAGAAAAATAAACTGGAAAGAGTATTAAAACTCTTCGATCTAATCGAGGAGGAGAATACCTTTCTAGTGAGTTTCTCACATATCGAAGAGAGAATGGGATTCTCTCCCAATGGACTCCTCCAGGAACACCACAGCATAATGGTGTGTCTGAAAGGAGGAATCGGACTCTGTTAGACATGGTCCGATCCATGATGGGTTTTGCTAGATTACTGATATCTTTCTGAGGATATGCACTCGAATCGGCCTGTTATCTGTTAAATAGGGTTCCAAATAAGTCTGTAATTAAGACTGCATATGAGATATGGACGGGACGTAAGCCAGCACTTTCACACCTTAGGGTTTGGGGGTGCCCGACCTATGTCAAACGATTAGTCACAGACAAACTTGGACCTAGGTCTGACAAATGCTCATTCATAGGGTACCCCAAAGAGACAAAAGGATATTTTTTCTACCATGTTGATGAACAAAAGGAGTTCGTCAGCCTTAAGGAAATCTTTTTAGAAAAGGAGTTCCTTGGTGAAGGACCGTTGCCTCTAAGGTTGAACTTGATGAAGTTCAACAGGTAGAAGGACCGACACCAATAGCTGAACCTGAGTCGGATATGATTAGATCAGATCCAGAGCCCAATATACCTGCACCATTAAGGCGATCCGGTAGAGTACCGCGTCAGCCAGACAGATACTACGGTTTCTTGGTCCGGGATGGTGATCCCATCGAACTTGATAAGAATAATGAGGATCCGATCACCTATATGGATGCAATGCAGAGACCTGATTTCGAGAAATGGCTTGAAGTCATGAAATCCAAAATGGAGTCCATGAAGGTCAATGATGTATGGACATTGGTTGACCCACCTGAAGGGGTTAAACCCATTGGGTGTAAATGGGTCTTCAAATGGAAGAGGGGTGCAGACGGAAAGGTGGAGACCTATAAAGCCCGTCTAATCGCCAAGGGGTATCATCAACGTTATGGTATTGACTATGACACGAGATATTTTCTCCTGTGGCAATGCTCAAATCCATTCGGATAATGCTTGCAATAGCTGCCCATCTGGATTATGAGATCTGGTAGATGGATGTAAAGACAGCTTTCCTGAATGGAGAGCTGACTGAAGAGGTGTATATGATACAACCTGAGGGGTTTACATCCACAGATGAGTCCAAGGTGTGCAAGCTTCAGAGATCCATTTATGGACTGAAGCAAGCTTCTTGGAGTTGAAACATGCGTTTTGATAAGGTGATCAAAACGTATGGCTTCATTAAGAATGGAGAAGAGCCCTACATCTATAAATGGGCAAATGGTCCAGTTGTGGTATTCCTTGTCTTGTATGTGGATGACATTCTCTTAATCGGGAATGACATCCCCGCATTACAGGGAATAAAAGTTTGGTTGTCATCACAGTTCTCCATGAAGGACTTGGGTGAAGCATCCTACATCCTAGGGATGAAGATCTATAGGGATAGATCTAAAAGGATGCTTGGGTTATCCCAGTCCATGTACATAAGATACTGTGCTGAAGAGGTTCAGCATGGAGAATTTCAAGAAGGGCTATCTACCGATAGGCCGTGGAATTTCTCTCTCTAAGAAGGATTGTCCGACAACTCCTGAAGAGAGAGAGCGTATGAGTAGAGTCCCATATGCTTCAGCCGTGGGATCTATCATGTACGCCATGACATGTACAAGACTAGATGTGGCATACTCACTAGGAGTAGTGAGTAGATACCAATCTAATCCTGGAGAAAATCACTGGAAAGTGGTTAAAGCCATTCTTAAGTATTTGAGAAATACTAAGGACCAATGGTTGGTTTATGGCGAGTCAGATCTGAAACTTGTGGGGTTCACAGACTCTAGCTTTCAATCTGACCATGATGACAGCAGGAGCGTGTCGGGTTATATCTTTACTCTGAATGATGGAGCCATCTGCTGGAAGAGTTTCAAGCAGCATACTGTGGCAGACTCTGTTTGTGAAGCGGAGTACATCACAGCATCGGATGCCGCGAAGGAAGCTGTGTGGCTGAGAAAATTCATCAACGAGCTTGGAGTAGCACCCTCCCTCCATGGTCCGGTCCTGCTCTACTGTGACAGCACTGGTGCCATAGCTCAGGCGAAGGAACCCAAAGCACATCAGCAGACGAAGCACATCTTGCGCCGCTTCCACCTGGTCCAGGAGATCGTGGATCGAGCTGACGTCGACCTTCAGAAGATCGATGGAAAGGAGAACCTAGCCGACCCCTTCACTAAAGCCCTGGTGATAAAGGAGTTCGACAACCACAAGTCGAAGATGGGTATTAGATACTGTGCCGAGTGGCTTTAGGACAAGTGAGAGTTGTTGGAAAATGTATCCCAAAAAGCCAATCGTCAAGCTGTTGACGGTTGAGCAACCAAGTGTTATAATTGATTTGTTAATAAATAAAATATATTTGGCATCTTCATCATAAGCTTTCATCTTCTAATGAACTCCGTTGTTATGATGAAGTCCTTAGGACTATTTAAGTTCGATAAAGAGAGGATTTATCGATTAGTCCTTAAAACTGTTCACGACCAAATGATAGGCTGTTAATAAGGACGACAGCTTCTATCGAGCATAGGTCACTGTAAGCCATATGGGTTGGTTGTCCTCTTAACCAAAGAGTGTGGAGACACTGGTATGGCATACAGGTGAGATGTAAGGGTACATCGTCATTGAACGTGACCAACTCCAGAGTATTCTGCTGTCGAGAATGTCTCTGATGGGATATAGGTATAAGTGTCCCTTAGACTTGAGATCGCCTCAGTGACTTGCAAACAACTCACTGTGCTTTGGTACTGGACTAACTGAATTTCTAATTCAGAGATGGAAGGCTTCTGGGCACAGTCAAGTACTTGCGAAGTCAGAGTGTGATCGAGATGGGATTGACCACTCCAAGAGTTGAGAAGAATGAGTCGTTGTATTTCAATTTAGCAAAACCTTGGCCAGGGTAATCCATCAGATGGATTTGATATTTTGAAATACAATATGGACAACCTGATCAAAATTGACAGTTGAACTCTGGGGTGTCCTATGATCATTTTGGTCAAGGGGATGAATTATATGAAAACTATATCCGCATGGGTTCTAAGGATGTTGTTCTACACATTCAACCTATCCGGTCGTCGGATACCATTGCTAGATAGTTACTTCGATTGGTACAGAAATTTATTCTTGTGCTACCGACTTAGGTTCGGACCTATGAGGTCACACATATTAGAGTTCATGATCCGATCGGATAGTTGATCAACAATTAAGAATCGTTCTAGGGTTAAATGATCAATACGATTGACATTTAACCCAGTGCAAGTATTGCAGGAGGATCGATTAGCAATTCGATTGCTAATTGGCTTAATTTGATTAAGCCAATGGGCTGAGATTAAGTCTAATTAAATATGATTTAATTAGATTTATTTTGGGCTTGATTGGATCAAGTCCAATTGGTTTATTGGATAAGCCAAGTGCAAGGAAAAACTAGTCCTAGTTCAACGAGGACTTGGGTCAATCTAATTTCTAATTTGATTAGAAAATTAAATAAGATTTAAATTTAATTTAATCTGATTAAATTAGGTTCTTAATTGGGTTAAGACCTATTTTAATTAGGTTGATCTAATTTTGGTTTGATTTGGTTTGGAAAATCAAATTAAAACAAGTCATAAGATAGAATCCTAGTAAGACTAGGATTCCACCTTGCGCCACATAAGCCTTCCCCACGTCCTCTCTCTCATTCAATGCCAATCTCCACTTATTTTGTATGACAAAAGCCCTCTCCCAGAACTCTCCCACGTTCACAAAAGATTTTCTCTCTTCTTTCTTACATGGAAGGTGGTTTGGATCAAATCAAAAAGGAATAAGTTTGGATTTCGAATTCTATGAGATAGAGTTTTAGAAATCCAAAACTCTTTCAATTTTGCACCAAATTTATCCAAATTTTTTTTGGAATTTTTATGGATTTTAGGGTACATATTTTGCACCCTTTGTTGGTGATCCATGCACAAAAATATGGAGGAGGTGCTCAAGAGTTGGGCGCCCCTTAACTTGCCATGTTTGGATAAGCCTTGACTTGGTATTTGACCTAGATAAGGACTCTATCATATCTCTCTGTATAAAATGAGTTTATTTGTGAACTTTTAGGAGTAGATATAGATTTTAGAGTCCTTTGTGTCATCCAAAAATCAGAGAGAAAATCTTTTGGATTGTGGAGATATAAAAGATGCAAGTTAGGGTGTCTAGAGAGAAAAATGTGAAGAAGAAGAGGGTCTTCTTCTAGGGTTTTTTGTTTTCATATCTTTCCTCCCTCCATCTTGAGTTTCCTGAGAGCATCTCAGATTTAAAACTCCTCTTTTTACTTTCCATCTTTAGAAGAGTCCAAATCAAGAAGGAAAAGGCACCTGATCAACCATCAAAGAAGGATCAGCGCAGTACTAGCATACTGTGCTGATTTCCTGAAGCAGGACTTCTGATCGAGATTCGTGAGCTCGTGTGGATGACTCCTAGAGGTCGGATGCATGTGCGGCTTGCAACATCATCCTTAAGCTCGGATCAGCAAGGTTAGAGCATCTAACTTGCAAGGTAATAGATCTAATCTATTGTTTAATACATACATTAGATGTGGTATAGAAACATGTTGATATGATCAACATGTAGTTCATGCTATATTTATATATTTTAATTTCTAATTTAATGTTATGTAATAATCATGTAATAGGATCTTAGATCTAGAAATTCTCTGATTTTAAAAAATAAATTTTGATTTATTTTAGTCTTCCACTGTATGATCTTGAAAAAGTTTCAAGATCTAACCCTGAAACCCTAGATCTGGTTCCAACACCTGGTAGGTCAGCTCATTTGCTGATGAGCCGACTCAATTGTGCAGGCTGAATCTACAGGTTTCTATTTGTCTCAATGTGTGCCTACTCACTATGACAAGTCGATTAGTGTACCAGAGTGAATCAACTCGATTTTGCAAACAGTGATATTGTATGAGATACAATAAAATAGTTTTGATTAGAAATTATTTTGAGATCTAAATTTAAATCCATGTACATAATACACTTAATTGAGAATTAAGATTCAAAATTATAAGATCTAAAATTACAAATTTAAGATCTAACTTTTAATGCATAAAATATGATCTTTGGGTATGGGTTGAACAAATTAGGTTTAGAGACTAAACTACAACTAGGGTCATTGATTAGATCAGGTTGGAACCCTTTTCGATTTTGAGCAACTTCGAACCTAATCAAGAGTTGATTGGAATTAGGTCAAAGGGGCTCAAAATTGAATTTAGTTGTAGTTGGTCAAATTGATTCACATGTGATGTGAATTGATTAAGTCAAGATCGAATTTGGCTTAGTGGTTTGAGTCCGGATCTATAGGTTAACCTAATTAATTCTAATCAACCAACTTGGTGTCTAAGGCAAGTCTTAGATTGTGGTTCTTTATTTGGTTCCGTTGTCTGACCTGACTAATTTATTGATGTCTAAGAAAAATAATGAAGGGACCCCCACTCATCTTCACATACCTAATCATTTTGGAAGATTATGTTTTGTATTAGGTTACTTGTTGATCTGAGTTCACCCATACCGACTAGGTTGGTTAGACATAAAATATGCTGATCCAAACTAGATTAGTCATTATATTAAACATATGTGACTAATTAGAAGAGACCTGAACCCAAATCTTCTCACTAAATATTAAGTCTACTAGTCTTCCATCGTTGTAGAGATGTGGGTGCATTTTTTGACATTGATTGTTCTCAACTAGTTACAGTGGTTCGGTTGCATCAAAAAGGCACAATCACTCTATTGGCATTAGATGCTCAAGGTAAAGATGGGGTTGGATCCAATAACTATTAGGTGAGGGACCCAATGATGGCTTTGCACTCACTGGTGAATGATGGTTTGGATCTAAGTAGGAAATATGCCAATAATTGTTAGGTGAGGCCACAGGACTTAGAGACCATTCGCTGCAACATGCTTGGAGAAGCATCTGGATAAAGAGTTATCCATACATTGATATATGTATCACCAATAACTGTTAGGTGAGGTACCGTACATCGATGGACCACAGCATCTACTAGAACCACTTATCACATTAGGGTTTCTGTTTCTCCACTTGAGGAGTGTGAGAGACTCAAAAAATTAAAAGAATAGTGCTCTACAAGCCAATCACATAGAGATGCGATGAGACATTTCTTTATTATCTTTCTGCTTATTTGCATGATATTAGTTATTTTATCTATATGAGGTATTATATTTTATCATTTGCTGCATCATTTTTATATGATCATAATAAATCTCATAGATTAGGGCAATGATTTTAGGTCCATGATAAGATCATACCAATGAGATCTAAAATCTTGATAGCCCTACTCTAAAATATTTTCAGTCGTTGGATCATCTAGTCGGAGATCAATGACTTCAATAGGACTGGTACATCCTATGTATGCTCATGGAGATAGTTGTTGATCTCACAACCACTTGTGTAGTGACACTAATACAAGAATGTAGGTGATCATTAGAGAATGAGTTCACTAAACTGACCCATAAAATAACATCTGATGGAGCCTTACAGCATGTCAATGATGGTTCTTCAGTGGGAGTGGTCCTGTGATCCTTTGACTTAAGATCACCATGATACCTTGTGTACATGGATCCTTACTTTAGTTTATTCTCTAGCACACCACTTTGAGATGTGTGTGAGATATTCTGGGTATCACAAAAATATGCATGGAGGTTGTGAGTGGTCAATAAAAAATCAATCACTCTTTGTAGGAGGAGAGAACATCCTATGTGCTCTCATAGGATGGTGACTCTGAGAGTCTCTGGCCAAAGCAGAGATGAACAGTAGAAATAATTTCTATTGATTCATCAATTGAGTCATCATCATCAGATTGAGATACATATGATTAGATATTTGGATTTGACATATTTCTATATCCATGGCCTTTTCGGGATGTTGTATGATCGAAAGATTGAATTGCACGGTAACTCACCACGGAAGGATAATTTTGATATTTTTATCAAATTTTAAATCTTTTGGATAGTCATGACACATTACTAGATGTCAATCTAGACTTGTGAACTCTTCAAAATCAAAAAAATTTAATTTAAGAATCAATTAAAAAGAGTCCCAGTTGATTGAGACTCTCAAGCTGACCTAATCCAATCAGATTAAGATTTCGTCGAGTTCTGGATCCACTGCTGGCTATATTTGGAACACAATAGATCACACACAGTAGAGATTTTATCTTGATCTAATCAATTTAAATTTATTATAAATTCAAAGGGTTAATTAAATTATTAGCACATGAATTAACCCAAGTTTCTAATTGAGTTCAGTGCAAAGATATTTGTGCAAACCTAATCTTGTTGCCTTGACCTAATGTGATTAGGTTTGAACCATTTAATTTATGAGATAGTTTTATCTGATTTTATGGAAGTGTTCCACGTGGAATCAGCCTCCTCCACGTCAAAAACCACACACATAAAAATTGTTGGCATCATATTTATTTTTGGTGTTAAGGAGAGGAGACCTTCTCTTCCACTCTTCTTAATTATCTTACATGTTCCATGCATTCCTTATTTTTGTGCACCATCAGATGGTGCCTTGGGATGTGGGATGTGGAAGAGGAGAGGGAGTCCTTCTCTTGGAAGGAACTTCATGCCAAAAATAATAAGAGATGCCCCATTTATGGCATTGAAATGGAGGAGTCCATTTCAATGTGGACTCTTGTTTCCTTCCATTAAATTTCTATGCATTTATTAATTCCACGAAACATCAGATGTCTCTTGAGATTATGGGTGCAGAAGCAAAAGAAGAGTCCTTCTTTTGGAAGAAGTTTGATTGCCATATGATAATGGGGTGCCACATTTTTTGATGTATATATAAGAGTCCTTTATGTTTTGGACTCTTGACTTTCCCATGCCAATCCATCTCCCACGGCCATTTTATGGCATTCACATTTTGTTTGGCAGAGGAAGAGTCCTTCTACAGATGAAAGACTTCATTTTCCACATCTTAACTCAGGGATTCTATGCTGAAAATTACTTGATGAAGTGTAATAATTAAGGGACGCCAAGAGTTGGCGTCCCATGGGATGCCCCCTTATTCCCTATATAAAGGGGGCGCTATTCCTTGTTTGGACATCTCTTTTTGGATGGTTTAGGTGTGAAAATGAGAGGATAAAGACAAGGAAAAAGTTTAGAAAAAATGTAAGAAGAAAAAGAGAGAAAATGGAAAGGAAGGGAGAAAAAAATTGGAAAGCATGTGATGCTTGTCCAAAAATTAGGTTGTTCAAGTGTTCAACATCTGATTTATTTTTGTGTGGTGTGATACTTTGGAAAAGAATTCTTAAAGTGGTTTTAGTGGAGGTCATGAAGACACATAAGCAATGGTGCATAGTATTCTTGCGAAAGATAATCGGCAGCGCACTTGCGAAGAAGGCTGCAGCACCATGACGAGTTGGGAATAGCCCTGATCAAATTTGTGTGGATCACCGTTGGAGGGCTTCTGCTTTGGAGTCTCATGAAAATATCAAAATCATTAGTTCATGGTCTTTATGGTGGTATATGACTTTTGATCTTCTCCTCATATGCTTTATTTTGTGGTTTGATTGTAATCATCAAGGGGTTCTTAGGATTTCTGAGTTCTGGTGGTTGTATTTAATTGTTAAATCTTATTTTCAAATATTAAATGCATAATAAAATTTTTGAAATCAATATTTTGCTGCATCATCGAAACCCAATAGTGATATCAGAGCCACCTTTGATTGATTCAATCAAAAGTTTATGTTATTTTTGTGATATGGATTTGATCCAGTTCAAACTTTGTTAAAATCAATTTTTTTGATTGATGTTTAGTTGATGGTTTTGATGCATTTTTATAAATGATAAAGTATTATCAATTCATGATCAAACTTTGAACATAAAATTTTATGGTTTATAAACTTGTGTGACAAGTTTAATTTAGATCCTATGATCTATTTTTTGATGGAATTGAAATCCAGTGCATGTGATGCGTGGGGGCCTTGGAATGCTGCATATGGATGTACATTGCCATGGATTAAGATTTATACATTTCATGCATTTACTTAAGATCTAAGGGCCGACCACCATGCTATTAGGCACTCATCTTTGTGGGTCGACCATCTTGATTTTTACCCGAGGCATGCGTGGGGCCAAAAAATTTTTATCATGGATAAGATGCATCAGATATCGATTAGAATTTTTGCCGATGGATTTATTTAACTATAATTCATTGTTCTAATGTGATTAGAGTTTAATGATTATAGATTAAATCAATATCATAGTTTTAACTTGATTAGAAGTTATGTTTAATTTTGGTTAATCAAATTTATCATTTGCCTAATCGGATTAGAGTTTGAGTTATGGATGATCGAATCTGAGTTAACCTAATTGAATTAGGTTTAACCTAAGAATTGATCAACTCAACTTAAATGAATGAAAATTGATTAACATAAAAGTTAATATTTGGGTCAAGTGTTGACCCTAAATTAAAAACCCTAGATAGATCATATGCCCATAATTTTGAATATCTTTATTGACATGAGTTTGAATGATATCGCAATTGAAATAACATATGTTATAATATTTTATAATTGTTATAAAATGCTATGTTGATTTGTCATGGACTATAGAACATCCATATGATGGATATATGCATGAATGCTTACATGCTAGTTAATTATATAATGCATTTGCAAGAGTTGCAATTAGGGCTGGATGTCCCTGATGTATTATTAGCTAAACCTCTCTTTTCTATATTTCTAACTGTTGATTAAAATTTTTACATAATGATGTAAAATTATAAAAAAAAAATTATTTGAGAATAGATTAAAATTGTTTCATTCTATTTTCAAATAAAGATCAAGCATTCATGGTTGTCTTCATGGTAATGAAGACTGAACTACCAGGCTTCTGGTGAGCATAGGCGCATTAAGATTGACCATGAGATGGTTCAATCTATGATGCACCTAGGGTTAGACCCTTAGATCATCCTATAGCTCGGATGATTTTTCAAAGTCCATAACTATTTATTTTTCTTGATCTGCTCATATATGCTGGTAGTTAGTATTTGAATTTTCATAGCATATGATGCATGATTAAATGTTTAGGATGTGCATGAGACCTAAGTCTCTCATGTAAATTATATTAAGTCATAATGGTGAAGTGTTAAGAATACTACCTATGCCTTCCTTCATGCTAAGTCACTATTATGTCAAGAACCATAGTAGGCTTGTTGTGCTATCCACAAGACTTGCTGTTGGGACTGACTTAATACTGTCTTAGTGCATAATGAAGCTAATGATATTTAGCTCATACTAGGTCAATAGAGTATGTTAAGAACTGTAGTGAGTTTGTTGTGCTATCCACAAGGCTTGCTATAGTGATTGGTATGATGTTGACTTAGTGGTGCTTATGGAATATTCTAGTAGTGTTGTCTTGTTGTGCTATCCATAAGGATAGTATTATTCAGGTATGACCATATAAGATTGAAGGGTATGACTTGACTAAAATACTATAGTTTGTTGTGCTATCCACAAAGCTATAAGTATTTTAGAGGTAAAAGTTATGTTGAGAGTTGTATAAGATGAAATTAGTAAAGAGTTACTTGTCCTTGAACTCATAGGAGCTTGTTGTGCTATCCACAAGACTTTTTATGAGGTATTAAAATCTCAATCCCACTAAGAAAGTTTATGATAATGTTCCTCGATTTAATACTTGAGAGCTATGAAATTCGTTAAAATAGTGAGAGACACAATTAGATAAAATCTTCGTCTAACTTGTGCATGTCATCATGAGTAGTTCCTTTTATATTCTTATATTCACATTTGCATCTTTACATTCACTACTTAGGATATTTTTAAATTTGACTGAATGTCATCGTATGGTTGAGGAAAAGAAGGTGAAGATTATCTTCACTAAGGATATCTATATCGTTATAGCATCGATAAGCAATAAATTGTAAGAATTATCTTGCAAATGTGAAGTAGTAGCCGGATGCAAAAGTTGCATCTGCTAATTGTTTGTATGTGATACAAATTAATAATTCATTGAGTATTTTAGCTTTAAAATTTTTAAGGTATATGATACCTTATATAGGTTCTGCTTATGCAAAGTGTTGCAAGACCTATAAAGCTGAAGTGAGGTAACTACTTACTTTTGACACTAATAGATAGTCCATTGATGCTAAGGTTGTAGAAACCTATTTATTTAGAAACTAGTAGACCATTATTTATTAGAAATATTATTTCAATCCCTATGTTATTGTAACATAGATTTGAAATTAATGTTAAGAGTAAAAGTTACTCTTCCTTTGATAAATTTTATGGTTATGCTCTTATATTTCTGTCACTCAATGATATTCTTCATGTTGATGAGAATAAGAAATAAGTATGTGATGGTCACATATCTTAGGGCAAGGAAGGTATTAAGTTTTGAACATATGGATGTTCGAAGGCTAATAATATCTCAATCCAGAGATGGACACTTCATATATGATATAATATATTCACTAAAATGCTTCACAAAATATTATTATCTCTTTCTGGAGGTATATCTCAAAAATTGCTGTATGAATTAGATACTATAAAAATTTGTTACGAGCACTCCATATGAGATATGAAAAAGGCAAAAGGCAGGTTACCCAACTTATGTGAAAAGGGTTGATGTATATAAGTTTGTGCTAGAATAGATTTTTATAAGTATATAGGTTATTTTAAAAGAATAGTATGTGATACTATATCTACCATCCTATTTGACAAAAGGTGTTTTGTCAGGAGGTATGCTACCTTTTAGGAAAAAATTTTTTTCTAAAAGTGGATTGTGGGAGGATAATTGAACTTAAGAAGTTCAAGACCTATAAACTATCCTATCTTAACCTGTGGAGTGTCCACAAGTTAATCCTCAACCAGATGTGCCCAGTGATAAGGCACAACCATGATACATGCCTCCTCACCGAAAGGTCAATCCGAGTGAGTAATGTACGACTCAAAATATGGGTTTGTCATTGTGAATGGCAGTACACCATACATCATTGTGAATGATATTTTACTTGACCCATTTAAAGATTATTATGAGTAGAGACTCTAACAACTGCCCTGAAATCTTATCATCTAAAATGGACTCCCTGAACATCAACCAAGTATGGACTATGATTGAAGCACCTATAGGTATGACCCAATAGGTTGCTGTCAAGGATATCTATTTGGATTTTTGCTATTGCTATGCACCATCTAGAGAAGTTGTCTCTAGTGGGAGGGCAAATGCTTTTATGAATTCAGGTAGTTTATGAGGAGTAGATACATCTATTTTTTATGGGATAGTCAAAATATTTGACTTTATCAAATATAGATAAACCATATGTGTGTGCAAAAAGACAAGTGAGAGTTCCACTAACTTCTTGGTTAAGTATGTGGGTGACATATAGTATATTGGGAAGGCAGTCCTGATATTGTACTCGATCAATGGTTTGCTTATCACAGATGTTTTCATAGAATAGACTTAGATTAAGCATTTAATATACTTGGCATCTATAAAGATAGTGTTGCCCAGCTATGCAACCCAAGAGGGGGGGGGGTGAATTGGGTTTCTAAAAATTTTAAGCTTAACTTATGACTTATGAAAAATATTTGGCAATAGCTAAATGAATATGGAGAGTTAAATTAATTCAGGACTAATGGCTAAAAGCAAGAATGCAAGAAAATAATGAAGAGTTAAAGGGAAGCAAATATGCACACCACAAACAAAAGGATTTATAGTGGTTCGGTGCCAACCTTGCACCTACATCCACTCCCCAAGCTCCTACTTGGGAATTTCAATCCACTAATCTTGTATTCAACCCGAATACAAACATCGAAAACTCCGACTCTAGCTATTCCAAGCTAGACCACTTATTTTTCGGATATAAGCCAACCCAATACACTCCGATTCTAGGTTCGGATCAACCTTCCCTTGTTTTGGAACCCCTCCAAAACAAAAACAATCACTCAAACTGAGTAAAATAATTTATAGCACAAGCAAGTACAGAGAAAGCTCCTTTAATGAGTGAATGTAACTTTAAATACACCTTACTCAAGAGAAGAAGACCCTTTTCGGATTTTCTCAAAGTGGTTGGAGACTTGAATGTGCACTTGAGGAGTTGGTGAGCTTGATTTAAAGGCTTCTTCAAAGCTTTGAATGAACTCTTGATTAGGGCTGAAAAGTTGGCTTGAAAAATCCTTTTTCAAAATCTCTCTTTTGAATGCTCTTGAATGGTCTCTTGAATGCTCTTCTTAACTCTTCCAAAACTTCTTTTGTTTCCCACCTTTTGGATCCTTTTATAGCTTTAAGAAATAGAGGAAAACATTCTAGGCTGAAAAAGAGCCGTTAGACCACATTAAATGAGCATTAAAAGCACTTAAAACGGGTTAAAAACTAACCGTTGCGGAGAAATCCTGTCACAGGGGTCGACTCATGGGTCGACTCATGCCTGGGGGTCGACTCATGGGTCGACCTCTGTGGAAAAACGTCACAGAAGGGAACAGGATTCATTGTTCTGTAAAACTGGCAAAAAGACCCGCAGAGGTCGACTCATGAGTCGACTCATGCCTTGGGGGTCGACTCATGGGTCGACTCACAGGATTTGCCAAGTCTGTGCCGGCCAAAAAATTCAGCGTGCCAGTCATCTCATGTGCCATGAGTCGACTCATGGGTCGACTCATGAATTTCAATCATGCATATCTTTCAACATACAAGTCCAAAATTAATAAATTTTTCACCATTGGATCACAAATCTTTTATTCTATCATTTGATATCATCAAATCAGGGTTTTGGTAAAATTACCATTTTGCCCTTGAGGAGCAAAAAAGGCTTTTTTTAAGTGAGAAATATTCGTACCCCTTTAACCGCTTTGTAATCATCAAAATCAATCTAGGGAACAACAATCTCCCCCTTTTTGATGATGACAAAACATTTGAACAAAAGTATTTATGAATCAATGAGCATAAATTTTCAAAGGAATGAAATGCATTGTAGGTAGTTTTGAAGATAAAAAGGAAATTTACTACTAACTAATAAGTCCATTTGCTTGAAAAGAAGATTGATTTTTTTGGAATGTGAAACATGTGCTCATTAGCATAAGTAACTTGCCCATTGCTTAATGATTTGAAAATTTGCTCATTTGATTATGTGATTTAGGTGTTAGAGAGAAAATTTATTTTTGTTATCAGAGCAAGTTGTATCTTGAAAAATTTTCTCATTCTTATTTGATTATTTAGTTTTAGTATTAGAGCAAGTTTAATAATTACGTGTACCAATGCATGTCTAAGAATTGATTGTTCAGTATATCAGAGCATGTCAAATTTTAAGATGTATCAGAGCAAGTCTAATTTTAACGCATATCAGAGCATGTCTAGGAAGTATTTTAAAGGTTGCTCATTTGCATTGTACTTAGCAATTTACTCATTGTATTTGTAAGTCATTTAATAATTTTGCTTTTGATATTGTTCTTTAATTTCTCCCCAATTCATTCATTTTATTTTCAAGTCTTTTAATAATTTATAATTTTGCTTTTGATATGTTTCTTTTTCTTTAATTTCTTCCCAATTCATTCATTTTATTTTCAAGTCTTTTAATAATTTATAATTTTGCTTTTGATATGTTTCTTTTTCTTTAATTTCTCTCCCTTTTTGACATCATCAAACATTGTTAGCTCCCCCTCTTTCTCTGAATACGTTTTCTCTTTACTGTTTCTTCAAACTTCTTGTGCTAATCATTAATGTTTGCTCCCCCTGAATACTGCAATCATTAACCAAAAAATGCCATAGATTACCATAGATATGAATTATTAACAAAGAGAAGACATATAATCAAGAGATGATTGACATCATAACAAAGAGTAGATATATAATTAAAAGATAATTGATACCATAGTTGTTTCAATACATATTCCATAAAAGTCAACCAGTTAATATCATTACATGGCCTAAAAGATAGATCCTAGAAAGAACAACACTTAGGATCTAGTAAAGATCATGACTAGATGGATCGGAGTCATCAGAGATAGGGTGAGGAGATGATGGATCTCGACCAAGAGCACGTCGTCTACCCCGTCTGCCTCTGCCACGAGTGGAGGTGCTGGCACGAGCAGGTGAGCGAGATGAACTAGGAGGCTGAGAACGTTGAGAGGCCAAAGACTGGACTGAAAGAGTGAGTCTAATGGAATCAAGAACGTTCAGTGCTCTCGAAACAGACTGAAGCAGAGCAGTGAACTGAGTAGATGCATGCTCACTCGAGCCTCTGATCTCTCTCCTCAATAACTCATAACCACCCTCCAATGCACCTCTGAGCCTGCCAGCCTCTGCAGTAAGGTCTGTGACCTCAATAGTGCTCTCCTGTGGCTGAGGATGGGCCAAAGCTAAGACTTGCCCCTGCAAGTCAAGAACTCTCCCAATCAGTCTCAAAATGCTGTCCTCGAGCTGCTGAATCCGAATAGACTGATCTGAGATCAACTGAAATACAGTGAAGATATGGGGGATCAAGGTCTGATCAGATGAATCTAATGATGTGGATCCCGGTGCAAATGTAAAAGTGCTCCACTGACGAGAAAGCAAGGAAGCCACATGCTGAGAAATCTGCTCGATCTGATCATCAGCCAATCTGAACTCTGAAGGAGGTGCTCTGCTGTCTGGCTGCTGAACTGGTGTGTACCTCCTGGCAGAATCTGAAGGGCCAACCTCTGGATCTGAAACAAACTGGATATCTGGAGATGCTGCCCTGAAGTCATGGAGAGGAGATGAGGGACCTTCTTCCTCAGCTCTGTCTTCTACTCTGTCCTCAGCTCTTTCCTCAGAACCCTTGATCCAACCACCATCAGTTTTAGTAAATCCCATGCGGTGCAGAGTGTGTTGGTTGATGGTGTCTGCGTGAGAAAGCTTAGCAGATGCCTCCCCCTCAAAACTGACTCCAAACCTCCTGAAAACTAGTGTGAGAGCCATACCAAAAGGCAGATGTGCCTTGGATCTGTTCAGTGTCTCTCTCATGGCCTCAATCATTAAAGCAGGGAGGTTTAATGGGGTTTGAGTGATCACATGAAATATTATACAAATATCTCAGCCAGAAAGGAGGTCATGCCTACCACTCCTTGGGAAGAAAAGCTTTGTCACTAATTGATGTAAGATTCTCATTTCAATTGACAAAATTTTGGCTTCCAATTTATTCAAACTTCTCGAGTAGGTTCCTCCTAGAATTACATTGATCCCCTCTTCCTTCACTGGGAGTTCCATGTAAGAATATCCCTCACAGGGCAAATGTAGTATCTCTCCCAAAATAATAGGATCCAGACAGATATCAACTCCTTAACTGTAGAAGTTACTGTTCCATTGCCATAATGCAGATTTTGATAAAATTCTCTAACCAAATCTACAAAAGTAACTTCCTTGAGAGAGCAGTAAAAACCTCAACCCTGGTTTTTTATCTTTGTCCCAAAGGAGAAACCTTCTTTTTCAAAGAATCTAAAATCCACATTCTTGCCGGTTTCAACCTTCCTATCAGATAGAGGGATTTTGCTAGGGCTAAGGGGAGACTGAGAGGGACCTTGAGCAGACACTGAAGCCAGAATGGGAGCAGTGGAGGATTAAGCAGCTTGCCTTTTCCTGCGGACGCTTTCTTCCAGCTCACAGACCGATTTTCTTCTTTGAGGGAGCTTCATCTTTGGGGCCATTCTTACCACAAGAGCAGGCAGGGAGACTCGGAGGATCAAATGGATGAGTAGAAGGAGGGTTACAAGAGGATGAAAAGGGATTTTGGCAGAGAGAAGAGACGGTTTTGAGAAGAACGGTGGAGGCTAGGACACGCTCCAACCGCTTCAATCAAGGGAGAGAGATGCGAAAAGCTCCTTTCCCAGGCGGTGATTTGAGGTAGAGAGGAGAAGGGAGAATGTTCTTGGGTCAAATCCTAGTTTTGGAGAGAAAGAAGATGAGGATGACGGGTCTTGGAGGGAGGAAGATGAAGAGAATAGAGGGTCGGCTCATGAACAGGTTTTAAGATAAAATGGAATGAGCCCGTGGGATGTTGGCCAAAATTACAAGTTTGCCAATGGGTCGACTCTAGGGAGTCGACTCATGAATCACAAAAATTCAGAAAAAATATGAATAAATTCCAAAAAAATTTAGAATTTTGGGAGTAGGAATTTTGCTCAAAGACAGGTTGTGAGAATGATAATCTTGAGCTTTTAGGACCAAGAGAGATGATGAAAATTGATCTCAAATCGATTCCTTGGAAATGGAGAAACACTTAGGTATAAGGATCAAGAATTCCTAGATTTCTCCTAATTTCACAGAATCTATCCTCGCTAAGGGCCTTTGTAAAGATATCAGCTAATTAATTTTTAGTGCAAATATATTCAAGAGTTATATCTTTGTTTTGAACATGTTCTCTTATAAAATGATGTCTTATTTCAATATGCTTAGACCTTGAATGTTGAATTGGATTTTTAGTTAGATTTATGGCACTTGTGTTGTCGCATCTTATGGGTGTTTCATTAAGTTTGATTCCAAAGTCTTCGAGTTGTTGCTTAATCCACAAGATTTGAGCACAACAACTTCCGGCTGCAATGTATTCGGCCTCAGCCGTAGACAGTGCTACTGAATTTTGTTTCTTGCTAAACCAGGAGATTAGGTTAACTCCAAGAAATTGGCAAGTTTCACTTGTGCTTTTTCTATCTAATCTACATCCAGCAAAATCAGCATCTGAATATCCTAATAAATAAATTAGTGAGTCCTTAGAGTACCATAACCCTAGATTTTGAGTACCATTCAAGTATCTAAGGATTCTTTTAACATCATTCAAATGAGATTCTTTAGGATTAGATTGAAATCTAGCACACAAACAGACACTAAACATGATATCAGGCCTACTTACAGTTAAATATAATAGAGAGCCAATTATACCTCTATAGTATTTTAAGTCTACACATTTACCTTCTTCATCCTTGTCAAGCTTACATGAGGGGCTCATGGGTGTGCCAATTGCTTTGGAGTTCTCCATTCCAAATCTTTTGAGTAATTTCTTGGTGTACTTGCTTTGGATGATGGAGATTCCTTCTTTTGTTTGTTTGATTTGGAGTCCGAGGAAGAAAGTGAGTTCTCCCATCATGCTCATTTTGAACTCTCTCTGCATGAGCTTAGCAAAGTCTTGACAAAGAGATTCATTAGTAGACCCAAAAATTATGTCATCAACATAAATTTGTATTACTAACATATCATTTTGATTTCTTTTAATAAAGAGGGTTGTGTCTACATTACCTCTTGAAAAACCATTATTTAGTAAAAATTTGCTTAGCCTATCATACCAAGCCCTAGGTGCTTGTTTTAATCCATATAAAGCTTTATTTAATTTAAAAACATGATTAGGAAAAGCATGATTTTCAAATCCCGAGAGTTGTTCTACATAGACTTCTTCAGCAATATATCCATTTAAAAATATACTTTTGACATCCATTTGAAATAATTTGAATTTCATAAAGCAAGCATATGCAAGTAGAAGTCTAATGGCTTCTAATCTAGCAATAGGTGCAAAGGTCTCATCAAAATCAATTCCTTCTTCTTGATTATAACCTTTAGCAACCAATCTTGCTTTAGTTCTTATTACATTACCATGTTCATCTAATTTGTTCCTAAAGACCCATTTTGTGCCAATTATTGAATAATTTTTAGGTCTTGATACTAAAGTCCATACATTATTTCTTTCAAATTGATTAAGTTCCTCTTGCATTGCATTAATCCAATTATGATCATTTTCAGCTTCTTCAATAGTTTTTGGTTCAAGATGAGATACAAAAGTACAATGATTAAATACATCTCTAAGTGAAGAACGAGTTTTTACCCTATGCATAGGATCACCAATAATTAACTCCTTAGGGTGATTGTGAACATACCTCCATTTTTTGGGTAAGTCATTTGTACCTTGAGGTTGTTCTTGAATTTCTTCACCTCTCTCATCCTGTTTGTCTTTTTGTTCCTCATCCTCTTGAGTTGTTGAATCTTTCAGAGTGATCTCCTTCATTCCTTCTATTAGAGGATCTGCATCATCAACACCCTCATTCTTCCTTGAAGGAAGATCGTTAGATTCATCAAAAACAACATGTATGGACTCCTCTACTACTAAAGTTCTTTTGTTAAAAACTCTAAAAGCTTTACTAGTGGAGGAGTAACCAAGAAAGATTGCTTCATCTGATTTTGCATCAAATTTACCAAGTCTTTCTTTATCATTATTTAACACAAAAAATCGGCAACCAAAAATATGAAAATATGCAATATTTGGTTTTCTTTCTTTCCAAAGTTCATAGGGGGTTTTCTTTAAAATTTGTCTAATCAAGGCATGATTTAAAATGTAACATGCTGTGTTAATTGCTTCCGCCCAAAAATATCTTGGAAGGTTGCTTTCACAAAGTATGGTACGGGCCATTTCTTCTAAGGTTCTGTTTTTCCTTTCTACTACCCCATTTTGTTGGGGTGTCCTAGGAGCAGAGAAGTTATGGCCAATTCCATTTTCATCACAAAAGTTTTTAAAGTCTTGATTTTTAAATTCAGTTCCATGATCGCTTCGAATATTTTGAATTGAAAATCTTTTTTTATTAGTGACTTTTCGATAAAATTTAGTGAAAATATGAAAAGTTTCATCTTTGTGTGCTAAAAAGAAAACCCAAGTAAAATGAGAGTAATCATCTATAATTACAAAACTATATCGTTTTCCTCCTAGACTAGTGGTTCTAGTTGGTCCAAATAAGTCCATATGCAAAAGCTCTAAAGGTCTAGAAGTTGAAACAATATTTTTGGATTTAAATGAAACTCTTGTTTGTTTACCTAATTGGCATGCATCACAAATTCTATCCTTTTCAAAATTTAGTTTTGGCAAACCAAGAACTAATTCTTAATTAATTTTGAAAGAGAATGCATGCTAATGTGTGCAAGTCTGCGATGCCAAAGCCAACTTGACTCATTAATTTTAGCATTTAAGGATACTAGGCATTGCATGTTTATTTTGGCTAAATCATTTAAATCTACCAAATAAATATTACCATGTCTATGTCCAATAAATTTAATACCATCATTAACAGGACTAGTTACAATGCATACAGACGATTCAAAAATAACTTTATATCTTTTATCACAAAATTGACTAATACTTAGTAAATTGTGCTTTAAACCATCTACTAACAAAATATTTTCAATGTATTTGGAGGGAGTGATACCAATGTTACCTATACCGATGATCTTTCCTTTGCCATTGTCTCCAAAGGTGACCATCCCTCCATCCCTAGCATCAAGCGTGATGAATTGTGATTCATCACCAGTCATGTGTCTCGAGCATCCACTGTCAAGATACCATTTCCTGTTTCCTCCTTGGGATGCTAGACACACCTGCAAGCAAAAGTCAAGTTTTTATTTTAGGTACCCAAGCTTTCTTGGGTTCTTTTTGGTTAGTCATAATGGTTCCTTTTGAAACCCATATTTTCTTTATAGTTGATTTTGCAGATTTGTTAGAGAAGCAAGTGTATGATTTATGTCCTACTATACCACATTTGAAACAAGTAATATTGGTAGACTTGTTACTTAAAGAGTTTATATAAATATTTTTCAGATATTTTTGTTTCTTCAAGGGGTTATAGCCAAGTCCAGCCTTATCATACATGGCTTTTTGATTATCAAGAATCATATTGAGTTTATTTGAACTCAAGGTGAACTTTTCTACTATTGGTTTTAGCTTGGCGATTTCATTCTTTAAGCTTTGATTTTCTTGAAGCAGGGTGGATTTTTCAATTGAAATATTTTCAGTTTATTTCAATAAAGATTGATTTTTCAATTTTAGTTCTTTGTTCTTCATCCCTAGTTTCTTTAATTCATCAACTAAATCATAGAATGCTTCATGTAATTCTTTAAATGTAAAGTCACTAGGGGTTTCGAAAATTACCTCATTTTCGTGTGCCATAAGGCACAGGTTGGCTTGTTCGGTTGAGGTTTCCTCATCGGAGCTTGAGTCATCACTCGCACTCCATGTGGCCATCATGGCCTTCTTCTTGAACTTCTTGAGACCTTTCTTCAGTTGTGGGCATTCATATTTGAAGTGTCCCGACTTCTTACACTCGTAGCAAATAAGGGGTTGGTCTTTCTCTTTTTCTTTGCTTTATTCCCCTTTTGTGAATGGCCTCTTCCTCATCCCCTGTTTCCTTTTTCTCAAAAAATTCTTAAATCTTCGGGTGATGAGTGCCATCTCTTCATCCTATTCTTCATCTTCAGTGTCATCAGTTTCTTCATCTGGTGGAGCTGTGGATTTGAGGGCAATAGTTCTTTTCTTTTTGACTTCTTCCTCTTGATGTTGCTTCATGCTTAGCTCATGAGTCATCAAAGATCCAAGAAGCTCTTCTAGAGGTAGAGTGTTCAAGTCCTTGGCTTCTTGGATGGCAGTCACTTTGGCTTTTCAAGTTCTTGGCAAGGACCTGAGAATCTTTCTTACAAGCTCACTGTTAGTATAGGACTTACCAAGACTTTTTAAACCATTAATGATATCAGTAAAGTGAGTAAACATTACAGTTATGGACTCATCATGCTCTATTTTAAACAATTCATATTTATGCACAAGCATATTTATTTTAGATTCTTTTACTTGATTGGTTCCCTCATAGGTTACTTCTAACCTATCCCATATTTCTTTAGCAGATGAGCAAGTAGAAATGCGATTAAATTCATTTGCATCAAGAGCACAATAAAGAATATTCATTGCTTTAGTATTTAATTGGGCCATCTTCTTATCAACCTCATCCCATTCTTTCTCGAGTTTGGTTGATTCCTCACCATCTATAATTTTAGTGGGTGTGTGAGGACCGTTCACTATGATACTCCACATATCATAGTCGAGTGCTTGTATGAATATTTTCATCCGAGCTTTCCAATAGGTGTAATTAGACCCATTGAAAAGTGGAGGTCGGTTGGTGGATTGCCCCTCGGCAAGAGAAGTGCCGACGTGGGTTGCCATAGATCTTTGGCTCTTTGATTGTTTAGATCAAAGAAGGGCTAGAGCACCGGGCTCTGATACCACTTGTTGCCCAGCTATGCAACCCAAGAGGGGGGGGTGAATTGGGTTTCTAAAAATTTTAAGCTTAACTTATGACTTATAAAAAATATTTGGCAATAGCTAAATGAATATGGAGAGTTAAATTAATTCAGGACTAATGGCTAAAAGCAAGAATGCAAGAAAATAATGAAGAGTTAAAGGGAAGCAAATATGCACACCACAAACAAAAGGATTTATAGTGGTTCAGTGCCAACCTTGCACCTACATCCACTCCCCAAGCTCCTACTTGGAAATTTCAATCCACTAATCTTGTATTCAACCCGAATACAAACGTCAAAAACTTCGACTCTAGCTATTCCAAGCTAGACCACTTGTTTTCTAGGTACAAGCCAACCCAATACACTCTGATTCTTGATTCGGATCAACCATCCCTTATTTTGGAACCCCTCCAAAATAAAAACAATCACTCAAACTGAGTAAAATAATTTATAGCACAAACAAGTACAGAGAAAGCTCCTTTAATGAGTGAATGTAACTTTAAATACACTTTACTCAAGAGAAGAAGACTCTTTTCGGATTTTCTCAAAGTGGTTGGAGACTTGAATGTGCACTTGAGGAGTTGGTGAGCTTGATTTAAAGGCTTCTTCAAAGCTTTGAATGAACTCTTGATTAGGGCTGAAAAGTTGGCTTGAAAAATCCTTTTTCAAAATCTCTCTTTTGAATGCTCTTGAATGCTCTCTTGAATGCTCTTCTTAACTCTTCCAAAACTTCTTTTGTTTCCCACCTTTTGGATCTTTTTATAGCTTTAAGAAATAGAGGAAAATATTCTAGGCTGAAAAAGAGCCGTTAGACCACATTAAATGAGCATTAAAAGCACTTAAAATGGATTAAAAACTAGCCGTTGTGGAGAAATCCCATCACAGGGGTCGACTCATGGGTCGACTCATGCCTGGGGGTCGACTCATGGGTCGACCTCTGTGGAAAAACATCACAGAAGGGAACAGGATTCATTGTTCTGTAAAACTGGCAAAAAGACCCGCAGAGGTTGACTCATGAGTCGACTCATGCCTTGGGGGTCGACTCATTGGTCGACTCACAGGATTTGCCAAGTCTGTACCGGTCAGAAAATTCAGCGTGCCAGTCATCTCATGTGCCATGAGTCGACTCATGGGTCGACTCATGAATTTCAATCATGCATATCTTTCAACATACAAGTCCAAAATTAACAAAATTTTTACCATTGGATCACAAATCTTTTGTTCTATCATTTGATATCATCAAATCAGGGTTTTGGTAAAATTACCATTTTACCCTTGAGGAGCAAAAAAGGCTTTTTTTAAGTGAGAAATATTCGTACCCCTTTAACCGCTTTGTAATCATCAAAATCAATCTAGGGAACAACAGATAGGTGTAAGTGGATGCAGGACTTGTCCCAGTCTAGGTACATAGAATTTTATGTTGAAAGGGTTCAACAGGAATGGGTGTAAAGGTGTTTACTTACCCATATATTCAATGTACCAAGCCTGATATGAATTATGCCTTGTGTATAATCATTGATTTTGAGCTGATTCATGATAGGATCTTATTAAAATTATGAAAAGTATTCTCATAGTACTTGAGAAATACTAGAGGAGCAGTGAATTGAAAGAGTTCTAAGCAGCAAACTGTATTTGACTCAGTTAATTGCTGTTAGTAAAGATTGCTAAGAAAAGTTGCTTGATGAAGGATTTATCATTAAGTTGGATGTCATCTCACAGAGTACCCACGCATATCCTAGGCACTTTCACCTCATGATATGATCATAAAATGAGTTAATATTAAAGAATAGTATAATAGGATCAGTTCACTAAGCCTTACACAACAGCAGTATAATCGCCACCCTGATTGCATAGACATCAGGTATAGGGACAATTGACTTTAGTACAAGTGGGAGATTGAAAGAATAGTACTTGTTCGGTATAAAATACCCACAGCCGAAGTCCTCAGCGGAATCGACTACATGACAACCACAAGAAGACTTCGTCCGGACTCCTACGGGAGCCGGACTCTGCTAACAACTACAACCGCGAGCAGACTTCGTCCGGACTCCTATGGGAGCCGAACTCCGCCGACGACTTCAACAAGTAGACTCCGCCTGGGCTCCTACGGGAGCCGGGCTCCGTCCTCGACAATGACTGCCGGTAAGCCCCGTCCGGACTCCTACGGGAGCCAGACTTGGCCTTTAACTTTGATTGCAGGAAGACTCCGCCCGGACTCCTACGGGAGCCGAGCTTCGTCCCCAACTCCAGCGGCTGCAGACAAACTTCGTCCGGACTCCTACGGGAGCCGAACTCCGCCGACGACTTCAACAAGTAGACTCCGCCCGGACTCCTACGGGAGCCGGGCTCCGTCCTCGACAACGACTGCCGGTAAGCCCCGTCCGGACTCCTACAGGATCCAGACTTGGCCTTTAACTTTGATTGCAGGAAGACTCTGCCCAGACTCCTACGGGAGCCGGGCTTCGTCCCCAACTCCAGTGGCTGCAGACAGACTTCGTCCGGACTCCTACGGGAGCCGAACTCCGCCGATGACTTCAACAAGTAGACTCCGCCCGGACTCCTACGGGAGCCGGGCTCCGTCCTCGACAACGACTGCCGGTAAGCCCCGTCCGGACTCCTACGGGAGCCGGACTTGGCCTTTAACTTTGATTGCAGGAAGACTCCGCCCGGACTCCTACGGGAGCTGGGCTTCATCCTCAACTCCAACGGCTACCGACAGACTTCGTCCGGGCCCCTACGGGAGCCAGACTCCACCGACAACTCCGACCTCAAGTTGACTCTGCCTGGACTCCTACGGGAGCCGGGCTCCATCCTCAACCTCAACTGCTGGTAAGCTGTCCGGACTCCTACGGGAGCAGGACTTCGCCTTTAACTTTGATTGCAGGAAGACTCCGCCCGGACTCCTTCGGGAGCCGGGCTTCGTCCTCGACTCCAACGGCTGCAGACAGACTTCGTCCGGACTCCTACAGGAGCCGGACTCCGCCCTCAACCTCAGCTGTCGGTAAGCCTTGTCCGGGCTCCTACGGGAGCCAGACTTTGCATCTGATTTTGATTGCAGGGGATTCCATCCAGACTCCCACGGGAGCCGGGCTCCACCCATGACTCCAACCGTAAGGAGGACTCTGCTCGGACCCCTACGGGGGCCAGACTCCGACCGCTGCCGAACTTCAGCCAGCAGATCTGCGCTCCCAGGCCACTATCATGGCCACGATCCTGCTCCACTCCCTGCGGCGGATTCCGCGCAGCTCCACCACTCCCTGACAGGCCGCAATAATGATCGCAGCACTGCTTCACTCCCTATGACGGATCCCACGCGGCTCCATTACTACCTGACCAGCCACGATAAATGGCCAAGATCCTGCTCCACCTCCTGCAACGGATACTGCGTGATTCTCCCATCCACTGACAAGTCACGACGACAAACGCCGCACCACTTCACGCGGCAGACTCTACGTGGCACGCCCCAGTGATAGCCACGGGTCCGTTCCACTACACTTCGCAGCAAACTCCGCCTGACCCTGGGCAGTCCACTACCAGACGGTTACAAACGTCGCCATCAATCCGTTGCTTCCTTCGCCTATAAAAGGGGGACCCAGATACGTTATTCGATAAGCTCATTTCTTATTTCAAAACTCTGCTAAATTCTCCGTTCGAGCACTCCATTCTTGTTGAGGCAGAGAACTGACTTGAGCGTCGGAGGGTCTTGCCGGAGCAACTCCACCTCCGGTTTAGACTTCCTTTGCAGGTCCCGGCAGCGACTGCGACTTCCCCGACTCCAGCTTCTCCGGCGCAAGCAGATTTTTGCACCAACAGGATTGGCGCTAGAGGAAGGGGTGAACCCTCGCAGTACCCTTGTTCTTAAAGGAGTGTTCAACGGAGCCGCCTCCGATCGTCTCTCCGACACCCACTCCTAATTTTCCCCCACGAGATCCACGCTCGATGCCTCCACGCAAGGCGTCCACACGACGGTCCACGGCCTCCGCGGCCAGATCTCAGGCTCCGGCCTCCCCTCCTATTTCCCAGCCTCCTCCTCCTCCTCCTGTGGCGGCGGTCAGCACAGAGTAATTTGACTTACTGGCACAGCAGGTCAGAGGCCTCATCGAAGCTGTGCAAGCAATGCAGCAGCAGCAACCGCAGGCGTCGGCGCACCCGAAAAGGGCATCCCGGAATGTCAGAACCCAGCGGCGGGGCGGGCCACCTGGGCCAGCCGCCCCGTCCTTCTCGGGAAAACAAATCTGAGGGTAGAGAGCCCTCAATCGGACCACGACTCCACCCCTGGAAGATCCCTGCCCTCGTTCTGCCAGAGGACCCTCGAGACTCGAAGTCGAGAGGATTTCCTGGACCAGAGGCTCCAGGAGATGAACCGACGGATTGAAGAACTCCGCCACGCGCCCCCCGCTCATGGTGAGGATATTTATACTGACCCTCCCTTCTCTCAAATGATCATGCAGGAACCAATCCCGCCAAACTTCAAGCTTTCCCAGTTCGAAAGCTACGACGGGACTTCGGACCCGGTTAATCATCTGGAGGCCTTTCGGACGATGATGCTGCTTCACGGTGCTCCTGACGCCATCTTATGCCGGGCTTTCCCATCTACTTTGAAGGGAGCAGCGAGGAACTGGTACTCGGCTTTGAAGCCGGGTATCATCTTTTCCTTTGATCAAATGAGCCACCAATTTGTGGCCCATTTTGTCAGCAGCCGGCTCCCCCGAAAGGGTTCGGAGTCCCTCATCAACATCAAGCAGAGGGAAGGGGAGTCCATACAGGCCTACGTCAACCGCTTTAACATCGCGGCGTTGGAGGTCCGGAACTTGGACCAATCAGTTGCCATGGCCACCCTGAAAGGTGGCCTTCAGAAGAATGATCTTTTGTTCTCCCTGGAGAAGAAGTACCCCAGGTATTTTGCCGATTTACTGGCTCGGGCTGAAGGATACGCCCGAGCGGAAGAAGCCTTCAAAATGAAGGATGAAGAGACAGCAAGGGAGCGGCAAGCGGGAGATTCGAGTAAGCCCGCAGTTGAGAAAAGGCCAAAGGAAGCCCGGCCGCGTTCTCGATCCCCTCTTGGACATAAGCGCGCCCATACTCCACCCCGGGCACGCAGAAAGAGAAGCTCGAACCGCGGGGTTTGACGGGGCTCCCCACCAGGGAGATTTCGCAACTACGCCCCCCTCAACGCCTCGAAGGCCCAGGTATTAATGGAGGTCAGGGAGCAGCTCCCTAGACCGGAGAGGATGCGCACACACCCCGGGAAGTGCAACCCCAACAAGTTCTGCCTCTACCACCGCGACCACGGCCACGACACAGAGGAATGCATCCAGCTCCAGGATGAGATCGAGGAGCTCATTCGGCGAGGTCGACTCGACAGATTCATCCGCCGCAGGCCTGAGGGTAGAGGAGACCGGCCAAGAGCCCTTCCACAGCCTGAACCGCAGAGAAGGGAGGAGCAACCCGGGGACCGGCCTCCCATCGGGACCATCGACTCCATCACCGGAGGGCCTCAAGGAGGAGCGAGAAAACTGTAAATGTATCACTTATGATTTCACCTTGAATCTACTTTCCTTTCTACCTAACGTGCCCTTCCCACCTGGCATGGATTTATTATGACTGGATATGATCCCTCCAAAAACAAAGCCATGTCAGGAACAGGAGGAAAACCTCGTCCTGACATGAGCAAAGTCAAAGGCCCGGTTCTCTTAGATTGGATGGGGGGAGAGGCCTTACAACACCCTAATGTGCCCCCACGCCATGTCAGGAACAGGAGGAGAACCTCGTCCTGACATGAGCAAAGTCAAAGGCCCGATTCTCTTAGACCGGATGGGGGGAGAGGCCTTACAACGCCCTAATGTGCCCCCACAGCCATGTCAGGAACAGGAGGAGAACCTCATCCTGACATGAGCAAAGTCAAAAGCCCGGTTCTTTTAGACCGGATGGGGGGAGAGGCCTTACAACACCCTAATGTGCCCCCACAGCCATGTCAGGAACAGGAGGAGAACCTCGTTCTGACATGAGCAAAGTCAAAGGCCCGGTTCTTTTAGACCGGATGGGGAGAGAGGCCTTACAATACCCTAATGTGCCCCCACAGCTATGTCAGGAACAGGAAGAGAACCTCGTCCTGACATGAGCAAAGTCGAAGGCCCAGTTCTTTTAGATCGGATGGGGGGAGAGGCCTTACAGTGCCCTAACGCGCCCCCACAGCCAGGCTGGTAACGAGGGGAGAACCTCACACCGGCTCGAGCAAAATGGAAGGCCCGGACTCCTACGGGAGCCGGGTTTCGTTCACGACGCAAAGGAAGACTTCACCCGGACTCCTACGGGAGACGGGTTCTGCCTACAAGGAAGACTTCACCCGGACTCCTACGGGAGCCGGGGTTCCGCCTACAAGGAAGACTTCACCCGGACTCCTACGGGAGCCGGGTTCCGCCCGCGAGGAAAACTTCACCCGGACTCCTACGGGAGCCGGGTTCCGCCCGCAAGGAAGACTTCGCCCGGACTCCTACGGGAGCTGGGTTCCGCCTACAAGGAAGACTTCACCCAGACTCCTACGGGAGCAGGGTTCCGCCTACAAGGAAGACTTCACCCGGACTCCTACGGGAGTCGGGTTCCGCCCGCAAGGAAGACTTCACCCGGACTCCTACGGGAGCCGGGTTCCACCCGCGAGGAAGACTTCACCCGGACTCCTACAGGAGCCGGGGTCCGCCTACAAGGAAGACTTCACCCGAACCCCTACGGGAGTCGGGTTCGGCCTACAAGGAAGACTTCACCCGGACTCCTACGGGAGCCGGGTTCCGCCTACAAGGAAGACTTCACCTGGACTCCTACGGGAGCCGGGTTCCGCCTACAAGGAAGACTTCACCCGGACTCCTACGGGAGCCGGGTTCCGCCCGCGAGGAAGACTTCACCCAGACACTTACGAGAGTCGGGTTCCGCCCGCAAGGAAGACTTCGCCCGGACTCCTACGGGAGCCGGGTTCCGCCTACGAGGAAGACTTCGCCCGAACTCCTACGGGAGCCGGGTTCCGCCTACAAGGAAGACTTCACCCGGACTCCTACGGGAGCCGGGTTCCGCCCGCAAGGAAGACTTCACCTGGACTCCTACGGGAGCTGGGTTCCACCCATGAGGAAGAGTTCACCCGGACTCCTACAGGAGCCGGGTTCCGCCTACAAGGAAGACTTCACCCGGACCCCTATGGGAGCCGTGTTCCGCCTACAAGGAAGACTTCACCTGGACTCCTACGGGAGCCGGGTTCCACCTACAAGGAAGACTTCACCCGGACTCCTACGGGAGCTGGGTTCCGCCCGCGAGGAAGACTTCATCCGGACTCCAACGGGAGCCGGGTTCCGCCCGCAAGGAAGACTTCGCCCGGACTCCTACGGGAGCCGGGTTCCGCCTACAAGGAAGACTTCACCCGGACTCCTATGGGAGCCGGGTTCCGCCTACAAGGAAGACTTCACCCGGACTCCTACGGGAGCCGGGTTCCGCCCGCAAGGAAGACTTCACCCGGACTCCTACGGGAGCCGGGTTCTGCCCGTGAGGAAGACTTCACCCGGACTCCTACAGGAGCCGGGTTCCGCCTACAAGGAGGACTTCATCCGGACCCCTACGGGAGCCGGGTTCCGCCTACAAGGAAGACTTCACCCAGACTCCTACGGGAGCCGGGTTCTGCCTACAAGGAAGACTTCACCTGGACTCCTACGGGAGCCGGGTTTCGCCCGTGAGGAAGACTTCACCCGGACTCCTACGGGAGTCGGGTTCCGCCCGCAAGGAAGACTTCGCCCAGACTCCTACGGGAGCCGGGTTCCACCTACAAGGAAGACTTCGCCCGGACTCCTACGGGAGCCGGGTTCCGCCCGCAAGGAAGACTTCACCTGGACTCCTACGGGAGCCGGGTTCCGCCCGCAAGGAAGACTTCACCCGGACTCCTACGGGAGCCGGGTTCCGCCTGCGAGGAAGACTTCACCCGGACTCCTACGGGAGCCGGGTTCCGCCTACAAGGAAGACTTCCCTCGGACTCCTACGGGAGCCGGGTTCCGTCTACAAGGAAGACTTCAGCCGGACTCCTACGGGAGCCGGGTTCCGTCTACAAGGAAGACTTCAGCCAGACTCCTACGAGAGTCGGGCTCCATCCATGACTTCTGCGGCAAGGGTTAATGGTGGCGAAACCTGGCCGGCTAACAAGATTAGATGAAAGGAAAAAGTCCCATCCCAATGATGTCAACATCAGGCAAGTCAGATGGCAAGAAAGGTTCGGTAGACAGCGATATTAGTGCAGCGCACGGACGAGGTAATGCAAGACACTCTTTTTATTCCATTTCCGATATACACACTACAAAGCCAGGAAGGCCAAGGAAAGAAGGGCAAAACAACAAAAAGGAAGTAACTACATGATAAGATAGATAGACAAAAAGAGCTCTAAGGAGGCCCTGCTCCCTCCGACCAAGAGTTATCTATTCCGTCCCTCAACCAGGACTGCCTCAGATTCTCTATTTCTCCTTCTAGCTCTTCCCTCTTCCGCAGCGCATCCTGGAGCGCCCGACGAAGTTGCTGGCTCTCAGCCTCCGTTTCTCGATGCCTCTTCCTCAAAACTTCGGACTCCGCCTCCGCGTCTGCGACGGCCCACCGCTCAAGTGCCAGTTGGATCTTCACTTGTTGCAGCTCGGCTGTCTTCTCCCCGAGGGAGACAGAAATCCCTTCAATAGTGCCTCTCAGGGCTTGGAGCTCTTCAAAATCTTGGGCGGAAGTAAGCTGTGCCCTGTTAGCCAGCTGCCTCTGGAGACGAACGACTTCATCGGTCACCGTCCGGAATCTCCCTTTATACTCTTCCACCTGCCGGCGCCAGCTAGCCCGCTGCACGTCGTGGCTCATCTCGGTGTCTTGAAGCTGCTTTCGAAGGTCGGAGACCTTCTGCGATCACTTCTGTTCATCATCGACCCCGGCCAAGAGTCGGGATGAATTTCCTTCCAGCTGGCCGATCTTCCTCTTCGTAGCTGACAGTTCCACCTTAAGGGCACTGATCCTGGCTTCTTGAGCCCAAATACGGTCACTGGTGCTCTTCTTGCACTCCTCGAGTTCCTTTGCGAAGTTCGTCTTCCTCCGGCTGTAATCCGTGATCGCCTTCACATGGAGACTCCGAAAGTGGGCGGCCTCAGCGGCGGCTTCAGAATGGCCTTCTCTCAATTTGTGGAGCTCGCCTTCCGTCTTCTTCAACTTCTTCATCAGGTGAAGGACCTCCTTTTTCAACCGCTGGATTGTCGATTTCAGCGGGACCCCAGGGGTAAGGGGAGTGCTTCTGCAGGGCACTGCCATCGGAAGGCAAAAGCATCAGGGAGCGACTCATTGCAAGGAGAAAAGCAGAAAGAAGAAGGAGGGGGAAGGAGAAGCCATCCACAACAAGAAATTCGACTTTATTGATTGAATAATTTTGAAGACAAATAGAAAGAAAATATTGCGACAAAATAAGGGCACAAGATCAGAGGTCTCAGACCTCAGGGGCGGGAGGTGGAGAACTCGGTGCGGGGGGTGCGACCGTAGTGGCAGCAGACGAGGGACCGGCCTCGTCTTCAGACTCCTCATGGAAGCCGAGGTCGAGCTCGGGGAATTTACTGGCCACCTTCTCTTGGCAGAGCTCGAACCCCTTGGTGAACGCCTCCTGGCCGAACTGGACATTCAGGTCTCTCATCTCCGCGGAGGCCTTGAATTCCTCCACCGCAAGGGCCCTGGCCTCCGAGACCAGGACCGGAGTTTGCTCGACCAAATGGGCGACCTCGGCCTCCGCCTTCCTCGCCGACTCCTCCAAGATCTGCCTCTCCTCCTCCCGGACTTGCTTCTCTCTTTCCAGGGCCTCCTGGAGGGCGGCTACTTCAGCCGACTTCGCTTGGAGGTGGGCAACCTCGGCTTGGCAGCGTTCCTCTGCCTGGAGGATGTCCCTCCTTATGCGGCTCACCGCCTCGATATAGGCGAAGAGCTGGTGCCCAATCTGCAAGGACGGATAGAGAATTACGACAAAGGCTGAGTGACCGTGTAAATAAAGATCCGTTTACCTCGAGGAAGGACCCCAAAGAGTCCCAAGCCCGCTGCTCAGGATCGGCGCGGTCGATCCTCTCCACGACGTCGGACAGGATGCAGCCGTCGATCAACCGCCTGATCAAGTCCCTATCGTTGAAGGGATTCTCCGATCCCTCCTCGGAGCAGACGGACTCGTCTACAGCAGCTCGGTGGCTACTCGCCCTGCGAGCCATCGATTTTCTCCTCCTCCCCACGGCGGGCACCTCCGTGGAGCAAACCCCCGGAGCGGGGGCCCCAGTCGGCATGATCGCCTTCACATGGAGACTCCGAAAGTGGGCGGCCTCAGCGGCAGCTTCAGAATGGCCTTCTCTCGATTTGCGGAGCTCGCCTTTCGTCTTCTTCAACTTCTTCGTCAGGTGAAGGACCTCTTTTTTCAACCACTGGATTGTCAATTTCAGCGGGACCCCCAGGGGCAAGGGGAGTGCTTCTGCAGGGCACTGCCATCGGAAGGCAAAAGCATCAGGGAGTGACTCATTGCAAGGAGAAAAGCAGAAAGAAGGAGGAGGGGGAACGAGAAGCCATCCACAACAAGAAATTCGACTTTATTTATTGAATAATTTTGAAGACAAACAGAAAGGAAATATTGTGACAAAATAAGGGCACAAGATCAGAGGTCTCAGACCTCAGGGGCGGGAGGTGGAGAACTCGGCGTGGGGGGTGCGACCGCAGTGGCGGCAGACGAGGGACCGGCCTCGTCTTCGAACTCCTCAAGGAAGCCGAGGTCGAGCTTGGGGAATTTGCTGGCCACCTTCTCTTGGCAGAGCTCGAACCCCTTGGTGAACGCCCCCTGGCCGAACTGGACATTCAGGTCCCTCATCTCCGCGGAGGCCTTGAATTCTTCCACCGCAAGGGCCCTGGCCTCCGAGACCAGGACCGGAGTTTGCTCGACCAAATGGGCGACCTCGGCCTCCGCCTTCCTCGCCGACTCCTCCAAGATCTGCCTCTCCTCCTCCCGGGCTTGCTTCTCTCTTTCCAGGGCCTCCTGGAGGGCGGCTACTTCAACCGACTTCGCTTGGAGGTAGGCAACCTCGGCTTGGCAGCATTCCTCCACCTGGAGGATGTCCCTCCTCATGCGGCTCACCGCCTCGATATAGGTGAAGAGCTGGTGCCCAATCTGCAAGGACGGATAGAGAATTATGACAAAGGCCGAGTGACCGTGTAAATAAAGATCTGTTTACTTTGAGGAAGGACCCCAAAGAGTCCCAAGCCCGCTGCTCAGGATCGGCACGGTCGATCCTCTCCACGACGTCGGACAGGATGCAGCCGTCGATCAACCGCCTGATCAAGTCCCTATCGTTGAAGGGATTCTTCGATCCCTCCTCGGAGCAGACGGACTCGTCTACAGCAGCTCGGTGGCTACTCGCCCTGCGAGCCACCGATTTCCTCCTCCTCCCCACGGCGGGCGCCTCCATGGAGCGAACCCCTGGAGCGGGGGCCCCAGTCGGCGAGCTCCTCGAGGAGGCCCGGGGAGCCACTGGCTCGGCATCTGAGGGAATGTCGATGGCCGGGGCTGCCTGGACGGGCGCAGCCAAGCTCGTCTCCTCCGCCCTGGCCCTCTTCGTCGATCTGGAGGCCACCACGCCCTTTCTCTTCTGAGCTCTCATGCCCCTGGTGAGCATCCGCGCTGCTTCGACGTCCATTTTTAAAAAAAAAAAAAAAAAAAGAAAGAAAGAAGAAAAAGGAGAAAAAGAAGCAACACCGAACAATCAAGAGTCAAAAAAAAAAAAAAAAAAAGAAAGAAAAAAAAAAGAAAAAGAAGAGAAGGGGAAGGAAAAAGAGGTAAAGAGAAGAAGAGGAGAAAGGCAAGAAAAGAAAAGATAAGATGAATACTCGCTGGATCCTGGGGGCTCAGGCCGATGTTGAAAAGAAGCTGCTCCCTCAGAAGATTAGGAAGGGAAGGAGCGGGATAAGTTAGAAGCTTCTGGGCGGCCTGGAGGTTGTCCTCCCCCAGGCTGGGAGCCCGGCGGACAGAATCCCTCAGAGAGCCCCAAGGGGGCAGGCCCAGTTCCAGGGTCGGGCAGTGGACGAAGAGGTATTTTCCCTTCCAATTGTGGATCGAAGAAGGGGCGCCTTTCAGCAACCCCTTCTTACCGAACTAGGGGGAGAAGTACCACCAGTCCTTCGCCGAAGGATGGCGTTTGAAGGTATAAAAATGCCTAAACAAGGAGAGAGACGGCTGAACCTCGACTACGTGGCAGAGGGAGAGAAACCCTATCAAAAACCTAAAGGAATTCGGGGCCACGGAAGCGAGGGAGATGTCCAAAAAGCGGAAGAGGGCAGCAACAAAGGAAGGAAGCGGAAGCCGGAGTCCGGCACGGAATGCTTCCGGGTACAAACAAAAGCGACCGGGAGGGGGAGTGCTGGCCCGGTCAGAGGGGCCTGGTAGCTCCAGGTCGTACTCTGGAGGAACTCCATACTGAACCCTTATCAGAAGGAGTTCCTCCGAAGTCAAGGAACATGGAATAACACCCGGTGCGAAAACCAGGCGAAGCCCAGCCCCAGACGTGGGTTCGTCCACAGAGATAGGGACCTGGGGGTTTGAAGCAGAAGAACTCTCGGAACTGCTGGGAGCAGAAGAGCCAGAGGACATATTGAGTAGTTTCGAAGGGGGGATCTAAAGGACCCTAAAAAGATGGACCGAAAGGAGAACGAGAGGCTGAAGACTAACTCGGAGGGATGCACAAAAGTAATGACGAGAAAAGAAGCCCCTAGGCGGTGAGAGGAAGGTTGGCACTAACCTATATTACTCTGAGGGATCTGAGGGACGAAAAATGGGAGGCACCTACGGCTCGAGAAGACGCTCACTGAAGTAGGGCTCTCGAAGAGAAGACAGACACTAGTGAGAACTCAGGAACAGAGTAGGACGCCTAAAGGTGGGAGGATGGGTTTAAATAGACCCTGGGATTCGGCGCCATAATGATCGCGAATCCCCCCAGGCCGGTCAGCATCCGACACGTGTCCCACTCCCCCTGGCAGGCGGCTAAAAGCGGCTGGTGGTTGGCAGGGTTATAATTGCGCCGTACCTGGGCCAGTGTACCCACGAGAATTTTGAAGCGTCCCCTCGTACCACTCCAATTCGAAAAGACTCCAGCACGCGCACATTTAATGCCAAAATATCTGGGGGGGACAGTGCGCAGGATTCAAAGGAACGGCTCTGGCTGTGCCCATCTCTCTCTCTGTACTTCCTTCATTTGAAATTCAAACTCGAAAGTGGGGGGACTGGTGTTGGGTATAAAATACCCACAGCCGAAGTCCTCAGCGGAATCGACTACATGACAACCGCAAGAAGACTTCGTCCGGACTCCTATGGGAGCCGGACTCCGCCAACAACTACAACCGCGAGCAAACTTCGTCCGGACTCCTACGGGAGCCGAACTCCGCCGACGACTTCAACAAGTAGACTCCGCCCGGACTCCTCCGGGAGCCGGGCTTCGTCCTCGACAATGACTGTCGGTAAGCCCCGTCCGGACTCCTACGGGAGCCGGACTTGGCCTTTAACTTTGATTGCTGGAAGACTCCGCCCGGACTCTTACGGAAGTCGGGCTTCGTTTCCAACTCCAGCGGCTGCAGACAGACTTCGTCCGGACTCCTACGGGAGCCGAACTCCACCGACGACTTCAACAAGTAGACTCCGCCCGGACTCCTACGGGAGCCGGGCTCCGTCCTCGACAACGACTGCCGGTAAGCCCCGTCCGGACTCCTACGGGAGCCGGACTTGGCCTTTAACTTTGATTGCAGGAAGACTCCGCCCGGACTCCTACGGGAGCCGGGCTTCATCCCCAACTCCAGCGGCTGCAGACAGACTTCGTCCGGACTCCTACGGGAGCCGAACTCCGCTGACGACTTCAACAAGTAGACTCCGCCCGAACTCCTACGGGAGTCGGGCTCCGTCCTCGACAACGACTGCCGGTAAGCCCCGTCCGGACTCCTACGGGAGCCGAACTTGGCCTTTAACTTTGATTGCAGGAAGACTCCGCCCGGACTCCTACGGGAGCCGGACTTCATCCTCGACTCCAACGGCTACAGACAGACTTCGTCCGGGCCCCTACGGGAGCCGGACTCCACCGACAACTCCGACCTCAAGTTGACTCCGCCTGGACTCCTACGGGAGCCGGGCTCCGTCCTCAACCTCAACTACTGGTAAGCTGTCCGGACTCCTACGGGAGCCGAACTTCGCCTTTAACTTTGATTGCAGGAAGACTCCGCCCGGACTCCTACGGGAGCCGAGCTTCGTCCTCGACTCCAACGGCTGCAGACAAACTTCGTCCGGACTCCTACGGGAGCTGGACTCCACCCTCAACCTCAGCTGTCGGTAAGTCTTGTCTGGGCTCCTACGGGAGCCGGACTTTGCATTTGATTTTGATAGCAGGGGATTCCACTCGGACTCCCACGGGAGCCGGGCTCCACCCACGACCCCAACCGCAAGGAGGACTCTGCTCGGACCCCTACGGGGGCCAGACTCCGACTGCTGCCGAACTTCAGCCAGCAGATCTGCGCTCCCAGGCCACTATCACGGCCACGATCCTGCTCTACTCCCTGCGGCAGATTCCGTGCAGCTCCCCCACTCCCTGACAGGCCGCAGTAACGATCGCAGCACTGCTCCACTCCCTATGACGGATCCCATGCGGCTCCATTACTACCTGACCAGCCACGATAAATGGCCACGATCCTGCTCCACCTCCTGCAACGGATACTGCGCGATTCTCCCATCCACTGGCAAGTCACGACGACAAATGCCGCCCCACTTCATGCGGCAGACTCCACGTGGCATGCCCCAGCAATAGCCATGGGTCCGTTCCACTACACTTCGCAGCAAACTCCGCCTGACCCTGGGCAGTCCACTGCCAGACAGTTACAAACATCGCCATCAATCCGTTGCTTCCTCCGCCTATAAAAGGGGGACCCAGATACGTTATTCGATAAGCTCATTTCTTATTTCAAAACTCTGCTAAATTCTCTGTTCGAGCACTCCATTCTTGTTGAGGCAGAGAACTGACTTGAGCGTCGGAGGGTCTTGCCGGAGCAACCCCACCTCCGGTTTAGACTTCCTTTGCAGGTCCCGGCGGCGACCGCGACTTCCCTGACTCTAGCTTCTCCGGCGCAAGCAGATTTTTGCACCAACAGTACTCTACAAATCAATCATATGGGCATGCAATGAAATATTTATTTATTATCTTCCTGCTCATTTATATGACATTAGTTATTTTATCTACATGAGGTATTATGTTTTATCATTTGTTGCATCATTTTTATATGATCATGATAAACCCCATAGATTAGGGCAATGATTTTAGGGCTATGATGAGATCATGCCAGTGAGACCTAAAATCTTGATAGCCCCAATCTAAAATATTTTCAATCGTTGGATCATTGAGTCGAAGATTGATGACTTCAGTAAGATTGGTACATCCTAGATATGCTCAATAGAGAGGGTGGTTGATCTCACAACCACTTGTGTGGTGACACTAATATAAGGATGTCAGTGCTTATTAGAGAATCAATTCACTGAACTGATTCATAAAAAAATATCTGATGGAGCCTTACAGCATGTCAATAGATGGTTCTTCAGTGGGAGTGGTGCATGTGATCCTTTGACCTGAGATCACCATGGTACCTTATGTGCATGGACCCTTACTTTGGTTTATTCACTAGTACACCACTATGAGATATGTGTGAGATATTCTGGGTATGGCAAAAGTGTGCATGGAGGTTGTGAGTGGTCAACAAAAAATCGATCACTCCTTGTAGGAGAAGAGAACATCCTATGTGATCTCATAGGATGGTGATCTGAGAGTCTCTGATCAGAGCAGGGATGAACAGTAGAAATAATTTCTACTGATTCATCAACTGAGTCATCATCATCAGATCGAGATACATATGGTTAGGTATTTGGGTTTGACATATTTTCATACCTATGGTCTTTCAAGATGTTGTGTGATCAAAAGATTGAATTACACGGTAACTCATCACAGAAGGATAATTTTGATATTTTTATCAAATTTTAAATCTTTTAGATAGTCATGACACATTGCTTGATATCAATCTTGACTTGTGAACTCTTCAAAATTAAAAGAGTTTAATTTGAGAATCAATTAGGAAGAGTCCTAGTTGATTGAGACTCTTGAGCTGACCTAATCTAATCGGATTCGGATTTTGTTGAGATTTTGGATCCACTGCTGGCTAGATTTGGAACTTAATGGGTCACACATAGTAGAGATTTGGTTTTGATCTAATCAATTTGAATTTATTATAAATTCAAATGGTTAATTAAATTTCTAGCACATAAATTAACCCAAGTTTTCAATTAAGTTCAGTGCAAAGGTGTTTGTGCTAACCTAGTCTTGTTGTCTTGACTTAATGTGATTAGGTTTGAACCATTTAATTTATTAGATAGTTTTATCTACTTTTGTGAAACTGTTTCACATGGAACCATCCTCCTCCACATCAAAAACCATATGCATAAAAATTGTTGGCATCACATTTATTTTTGGTGTTAAGGAGAGGAGTCCTTCTCTTCCACTCCTCTTAATTCTCTTACATGTTCCATACATTCCTTATTTTTGTGAACCATCAGATGAAACTTGGGATGTGGGATGTGGAAGAGGAGAGGGAGTCCTTCTCTTGGAAGGAACTCCATGCCTAAAATAATAAGAGACACCCCATTATGGCATTGAAATGGAGGAGTCCATTTCAATGTGGACTCTTGTTTCCTTCCATTAAATTTCTATATGTTTATTAATTCCACGAAACATCAAATGTCTCTTGAGATTATAGGCACAGAAGTAGAAAGAGAGTCCTTCTTTTGGAAGGAGTTTGATCACCATATAATAATGGGGAGCCACATTTTTTGATGTATATATAAGAATCCTTTATGTTTTGGACTCTTGACTTTCCCATGCCAATCCATTTCCCAGGGCCATTTTATGGCATTCACATTTTTTCTGGCAAAGGAAGAGTCCTTCTGTAGATGAAAGACTTCATTTTCCACATCTTAACTCATGGGATTCTATGCTAAAAATTACTTGATGGCATGTAATAATTAAGGGACGCCAAGAGTTGTCGTCCCATGGGATGCCCCCTTATTCCCTATATAAAGGGGGTGCTATTCCTTGTTTGGACGTCCCTTTTTAGATGGGTTTAGGTGTGAAAATGGGAGGATAAAGGCAAGGAAAAAGTTTGAAAAAAATGTAAGAAAAAAAGGAGAGAAAATGGAAAGGAAGGGAGAAGAAAATTGGAAGGCATGTGATGCTTGTCCAAAAATCAGGTTGTTCAAGTGTTGAACATCTGATTTATTTTTGTGTGGTATGATACTTTGGAAAAAAGTTTCTAGAGTGATCCTAGTAGAGGTCATGAAGGCATACAAGTAATGGTGCATCATGTTCTTGTGAAGGACAATCGGCAGCGCACTTGCGAAGAAGGCCGCAGCACCATGACGAGTTGGGAAGGGACTTAATCAATCCTGTGTGAATCATCATTGGAGGACTTTTACTTTGGAGTCTCATGGAGATATCAAAATCCCCAGTTCATAGTTTTTATGGTGGTATATGATTTTTGATCTTCTCCTCATATGCTTTATGTTGTGGTTTGATTGTAATCATCAAGGGATTTCTAGGGTTTTTGAGTGCCAGTGGTTGTGTTTAATTGTTAAACCTTGTTTTCAAATATTGAATGCATGATAAAATTTTTGAAATCAATATTTCACTACATCACTAGAATCCAACAAAAATTAGTGGGAGCCTTTGTTTGTTTCTAAAATCTCTAAAACAAACTATTAAAAGTACAATCATCTAATTCAATCTTTACTTTCTATGATCAAGTCTTCAGCTTCCAACCTTTTAGCTCGAATCCTAGATATCAACCACTTAACTGAAATCAATTATATATTATGACTAAAAAATCTAAGAATAATTCTTAATTTTTAAAAATTAAGCCATGATTCTTGATCAGATTAACCCAATGTCATCAACTTGTCCAATCCATAGTCAACAAGCTTTACTGGACAAATGGTTGGTCATTGACAATTAGGTTAGGTATGATAAATTGGACTTCATAGTTGATGCAATCCAATATATGCATAAGGATATGTAGACTATCAATGACATGTTGATTCATCTATAATAGTTATGAGATGATCAGAGTCGCACAGTGCATGAGATGCATGATGGGCAGTTTGTCCATTATCGATGATCAAAGACATTGAAGAACTTGAAAAGCTCGACATGACTATGCATAAGAAATTGCTCATAGATTTGATCCTGCAATCTCTGATTCATATAAATAGTTTATGAAACTATTATATGAATAAATATTATAGTACCTTAACTAAACTGATCAATATGCTGGTAACTAAAGGACCTTGAAAAGTTCAGAGGTACATACATGAAGAACTTAAAAAAATATTGACATGCCTTTAGATGGTATGTCGAATTGCTAAAATTTGATCTTATATTTTTTTTCTTTTTCATTAGACTCTAGTGCATATTACACACTTTAATATAGGGTCTAAAGAAAAAAGAGAACTGAGAGAAGGTGAAGTGACTCTTTTGAGTCAGCAATGGTGCAAAAATTGCACTAGGCCATGGGCACTTACTCTCGGTGATTACCGTTTAGTTTTAATTCTTTATCATTTGTATGATGATGCAATTGTGAATTTATTTGAGCAAATAGTGAATATCATTGGGTCTGAGAGATCTAGAACCAAATAACCTGAATTATACAGATGGCTCTTTTGGCTAGGTCATGTATGAGAGAAGAAATGATTTGTCGACCGGAGAAAATAGGCCTTTGGGCTCATTGATTATTAAGTCATATCTAATCTGTGAATAATCTCTTTAAGGATTAATGATCAAGCTATCCTTTGTTGGTCAAAGGGATAGGACCACTGAGATACTTACTCTAGTACACATATGATGTGTATGGCCCATTTGATGAGCCAGACTAGGAGGTTATCACTACTTCATCACCTTTACGATGAGCAGTCATGGTATCAGTATGTATGTAAGATACAAATCTGAAAGATTTTAAAAAGTTTAAAGAATTCAGATGTGAAGTAGAAAAGGATCAATCAGAAAAATCCTAAAGGTACTTTGATTAGATCGAAGATGCAATACTAAATAAAAAATTTATCGATTATCTAAAGAGAATGGCATAATTTCATGATGGAATTCTCCTTGTACACCTTAGCTCAATAAGGTATCTGTGAGGAGTAATGTGCTGTATGAGATATGGTCCGATCCATCATGAACATCACTAGTTCAACTATTGTTTCTTTAGGAACAAAGTTTAATTTTTAAAATTTAAATTAGGTTTCTTCTAAAATTGATTTCACCACATCATATGAGATATGATATGATGGACAAGTTAGAGGATATGTCTGTGAGAACTCATTTATGGGGTACCCCAAAAGGGTTTGGGATGTTACTTTCTCTTTCCGATGGTTCACAATGTGATTATGAGCAATTATACTATTTTCTTACAAACAGTGGGAGGAGAAACTCAGAGAAAGTCTTTAAAGAACAACGAGTCACAAGACCTGTACAACCTATTTAAGATGAGTTAGTATATGTAGTACATCCTCCATCTCATAGATCTAGTAGAATTTTTCATTCTTTAGAAAGGTACTTGGTATTCTTACAAAAAATTTAGAGAAAATATTTTTCAAAGGAGATTGAGAACATAATGATGATCCCAAAATCTATAATGACGTGATATGAGGAATCATGTAGTTACATAAAGATCAGTAGGAGGGTCCCATGCTGATATCGGTTATGATGTGGTTACATATAGAATTTTTTTTTCAAAGACCTAGGTCAAATATTCTGAAAATAAATGTCTATAGAGATAGATCCTAAAAGGTGTTTGGTTTTCACAGACAAGTACATAGAAGAGATGCTGAAAGGGTTTAGTGTTGAAACCTTCAAGAGGGATCCATTATCCTCTTGGGCATAGGTGTATGCCATGCTATGTACTCAACTTGGTATATCTTGCTGTGAAAGCCACGAGCAGATATTAGTCGAATCTAGGCTGGGGTATTGGATTGCTATGAAAATATCTCTAAGTACTTAAGAAGTACTCAGAGATTATTCTTCATCTTTGAAGAAGGATTGAGCTAAGAGTGGGAGGATACATTGATTTTGATGGTAGAATATCTACATCATCATGTATTCTTGAGTTTTGTTGGTTCGGTATGTTGGAAGGGTTCCAAGCAATCGACCAACGGAAGCTGAATATGCTATAGATGTACAGGATGCATTCTGGTTCTTATGATGGTTGCAAAACTAAATGTCATATCATTAGATGCTTTGACATAGTACTGTAAAGATAATGGTCTATAGCCCTTGCTAAGGAGCCAAGTTCTTACCAAAAGTTCATGCACATAGAATAGGGATATACGCGATTACCTCAAGTAGAAATATATTGAGGTATAGAGAGTAAACTCCACATAGATGTGGTAGGCCCGAGTCACTTAGCCAGCTAAACACCAAAGTCTATCTTCAGAAGATGGGACTCAGGTATATGGCAAATTGGCTTTAGTTTAAGTGGGAGTTTGTTAGATGTGTGTCCTAAAAGCCAATCTTGACTGACACATACTTTTTTATAGGGCATATTTTATACCTGATAGGCAGTCTTTAAAATCAATCATATCATATGTGTCCATGATTTATCCTAAAAATTAACAAAGATGATTTTGTATATTCTCAAGGTGTTAAAAATTTTAGACATACATCATTAGTGGTTAATTTCTAAATACTCCCGATCAAAGGATTATCACGGAGGACAGTGATCAATCCATTCAAGATCGATGCACAGATCACCTCCCTTTAGGATAAATGAGTCTTGAGTTTATGGTGTAGAGACACTAAGGTGAGAGTACAGATGGTTGTTAGAGAATAACTTACACTAAGCATGACCAACACGAGAAATCACTTGGATGTCTACTCACTCGCAGTGATTTTTTTGATGCTGCTGTGGTGTAACTGATCCTTTGACCTATGGTGTGTTGGCAATTTGCAACGAGGCTACTTAGTTTGACTGTACATTTTCTTGATCCCTAGCCATTCAGATCCCTGTTGTGTATGCTGGCTATTATAGATTCACGTTCACTGTTTGGAGTAGGATGCACCTAGATAGAATCTATCGACCTTGATAAAAGAGAAGAAGTCCTATGTGATTCACAAGATTGAATTCAGAAAATCTTTGGTCAGAGTAAGTGTGAATACTAAAAAAAAAATATTATGAAATTTACAGATGAACTCGAGTCGAGCCAATCTACATATGACTAATAATGGGATTTGATAAGTTCTCTATGATCTCCGTCAAGTCGGGACTCACGATAGAGGAATTATATCACACGATAACTACACTAGGGGTTCATCTTTTTTGTTCTGCTATGTTGCCAGTACTTACTGCTAGACATTACTGGTAGATTATGAGAACTCACTAAGATTATTTTCGGATCAACGATCTTTACTAAGGTGAGTTGGAATTATTTTAGTCCATCGAAAAGAGTTTCGATGATACTGTGATAGAGATCACAGTATGTCCCACTACCAGACAGAATAGAACTTGAGGGGTCACAAAAAAAAGGAGTATGATCTAATCAATGACTTGGATCATATTCAAATTATCAATCGGATTGATAGTTTGAATTTTAAAAACTGCTAATTTGTAATCATTACAGTTTTGATAGCTGCTAATTGTTAGTGTAGAGACTTAATTATAAATGTTATAATTTTATTGAGGTTGATTAAATCATGAATTAAGTCTAAATTAATTTAAATTTAATTTAATTTAATTTAATACTAATTTGGTTCAATCATCCAAATCAGAGTTGGATTTCAAGCTTGATTGGATTAGGCTTGACAGCCTTTCGAATTCGACTCGATTTAGATTCGATTTGAATCCAATTAAGATCTAACTTGAATTAGAAGAATCATGATTCAGAGAGCCCAGGTTTCCTAAGATTCTCTCCCCAGAATTCACCCCAAGAAGGGGAGGGCACGTGTTGAAATGTGCCCCTTATTTCTTCTTGCACGCGTGAAGGAGAAGGGGTGCCAACCTTATCTGGAATTTTTTTTTTTCTAAATTTTTTTTTATTTGAATATGATTAAAAATAAGATAAAAGTCTATCTGATTGGGGTATGGAAGAATTATTTTTATGTGATAAAAATTTGAGAAAAAGTGGACATGCGCTAATTGTGAGAAGAGATTTCTTTCTTGCAACACAACATTATCTCAACGCCCTTCCAATCATTGATTTGATTTTGAAGGCCTTAAATTAAAAGAGATTAGATCTTTTGGGCATTAAGAAGGGTTTGGGCATGAGATATTTGTGGGTTGGTGTGACAAAAATAAAAGGAGAGAGGTGGCGTGGGTGAGATAAGAGGAGGGTCTTTTTTCTTACCGCATAACCATCATCCAACGCCTCCTTTCTTTCTCCCCATCATCCCCAACACCCAGATCTAATAGGTGATCAGATCAAAGAGAGAAAAAGAGAGAGAAGAAGTGAAGAAGAAGGATTCTTTTTTTCTTTATGGTGATCTGGTTCAGATCCCGTCGGATCTGCATGAAAGAGTTCATGCAACGATCTCCTTCTTCGAGATCTAGAAGAAGAGATCTAGATCCAAAGTTGAAGAGCGAGAACTATAAGGTAGTAGTACATCGATGATCTTAATGCTCTGATCAGACATCTCTGTCTAGATATCAGCAGAGATCGGATGCATGTACGGCTATGATCAGAACCCGAGACATCCACAGGATTCAAAGTATGGAGATCTGATTTTCATTTGTTTCTCTAACATTTGTCTTCTTTTAGATTTCAGAACATGGTAGCATCTTCGTGTCAAGATCCTTGCTATAATTTTTAGATCAAATTTGGTACATAAATAAATTAAAATATTTTAATTTATTTACTTTCACTGCTTAATGTCTAGAAAATTTTTTTAAACTATACGTACGAAATTGTAGCGATTTTCTAGCAGTATGCCTTGACTCATGGGTAAGTAATCTTTATTACTCCCATCCATACTAAATCTTTTTAGCATAAGATCTATGTACCTGGATTAGGACAAGCCTAATATCTGAAAAGAATATGCCCTACAAGCCAATCAAAATTTGTATTTTGATGGATTTTTCTTATAATCTTCCATACTCATGTATTGACTCTTTAAATAATAAAAGATATTTTTCATCATATGTTGCATCTTACTTTTGTAATGATTATGATGAACTCTATAAATTAGGATAATAGATTTAGGATTATGATGAGATCATACCTATGAGACCTAAGATCTTAAAAATCTTGATTTAAAATATTTCTAGTCATAGGAGCATTGAGAAGGGGATCAATGTTCCGGATAGACTAGCACTTCCTATGTATACTCGATGGAGAGGATGGCTAATCTCATATGCCACTTGTATGAGATATTAATATAAGAAAATGGGTGCTCATTAGAGAATGAGTTCATTGAATTGATCCGACTTAAGAAACATCTTATAAAATTTTCTTACCTATCAAAAGATATTTTCTTATAGTGGGAGTTGTGCATATAATTCTTTGACCTAAGACTACCATAGAACCTTATATACATGAATCTATATTTTTTGATTCATACTCATTCATGACTTAGTCATGTATGGAGTGTTCTAGATATGGTAGAATGTGTATGAAGATTGTGAGTAGGTCAACATAGAATCGATTACTCCTAGTAAAAGGAGATCGCATCCTACTTGCTCTGATCGATTGATGATTCAGAAAGCGTTTGATCAAAGTAGAATAAAAATTAGAAAGAGTTTTTAATATTTCATTAATTGAATCATTATACAAGATTGAGAGAAATATGAGTATAATATTGGATTTGACATCATTCCATATCCAGAGTCATATTCGGGGTGTAGGAAGATTGCATGATCAAATTGCACGGTAACTTTTCATGGAAGGGTATTTTTAGTATTTCTACTAAAATTTTATATTTTTTAAGTAGATATGATACATTGTTAGATATCAATCTTGTCTTATGGATTTTATCAAATTAAAGAGTTTAATTCAATCATCAATTAGAAAGAGTTCTAATTGTTGAAATCGGGTTTGTTCGATTGGATCTAGATTGGTTACATTAAATTCTAATCAAATCAAATCGACTTGCACTCAGACCTATTACTATCTAGATGTAGAACCCAATGGGTCACACACAAAAAAAATTAATCAGGGGTCTAATTGGATTAGATCATATTTGCAAAATTGACACGCTAACACATGTAGCAAAAATTAGCTCCCTGTTTCGAATCAGGTTCAAAATTGATTCCAGATTGGGCTAATTAAGGCCAAATTAATTCAAACCAATTTAAGGTTTGAGTTGGGTCGACCTTTATCTATATGTACCAAAAATTTGGAGTTAGAAAACCAAGTTTTCATGAGTCAAAAATTTTTCTTGTGTGTGGGTGAAGTTTTTGTGTGCAGAAATAGCTTTCACATCCCATGAGATGGGATGCCTCATCCTCGAGTTTATCCAATGTTTCATGATGAAATAAATTTTTGACTGATTTCTAACTTAATTTTAAGCATAAAAGTTTTTTTTGAAGTTAAAATTCTTTCTAGTTTAAACGTGAAAATTTATCAAAGTTGGAAATCCTGTCAGTCTGATCCATGTGCCTGACCAAGAGTCCAACTTGTGAAGCACTCTAACCCATTTGTCACACCACTTCTTAATTTGATATTTTTTTCACACTATTTTGATGTTAGTGCCTTCATTTTTGGCCATTTGATGGATAAAATTGCACTAATGAGTGGTGGAGAAAAATTATTCCATAGGAAGCTGCGTGATGCATCAGAGAATCATTGAGAAAAATATTTCGAAGAGTCCTTCTGCGCGAAGCATCTCTTGGATTTTTTTTGATGATTGCCATATATCAAAATCTTTTAGATGGGCATGCAAATTTATCAAGAGGTGTGAGATTTTCTGATGGATGTGAGATGGCATGTGGAAGAGCGTGAATAATTCCTGAAGATAACCCGTCACTAAGTATTTAAAAGGGGGTGTGTTGGGGGATTAGATTCATTCAGATTTCTAATTCTTCTTTTCTTTCTAACATCCCCTTCCTATTATCCAATTAATCCCTTCCTTCTCTTGTTAGGACAAGTCCAAAATAGTAAAGATAAGTCTGATTTTAGAACAAGAGTCTAGGAAGAGAATTAAAGAAGATAAGGAGAGAAGAAAGGTAGGGATAGGAAGGCTAGGAGAAGAGAAAGAGGGTCTTGAAGTCCTAGTGTCCAAGAAAATTCTCAGAGTGAGAAATTTGGAGAAAAAATTATCTCAAAGAGTTGGTGTCCTGATCATAGCCCTGTGTGGATCACCGTTGGAGGGCGAACATTTGGGCGCCTGGTGGAGGTTCTGTCGGAATTTGGATTAAGTACTGCAGGTATTCTTCTATAGCTTAAATTTAATTTTAAATTTATATTATATATGATTGTTAATCATCAAGGAGATGTTGGTTTAAGATTTTTATATTTAAGATTTTTTAATTTAAATTTTGAAATCCATTATGCTTCCACTGTGTATGCCCACCCTAAAACCCTACAATGGTACCAGAGCCGGTCTTGTTTGGTTCAATCATATATACATAATGTTTATGTGATGCATAGTATGATTTATACTATAGAATAATTTATATCTTCTATTATGCTTTCATATGATGATATGAAATAATGCATGTATGATTCACCACTTCATCATCCTGACATAAGGTTGTCCTAGCATAACAGGATTATGCTGCAAGGTTGTCATAGGATGATGAATGTTCATATGTTATACTTGCACATATAGAATATTTTAATACTAATACATAAATTGGTATTATATAGTTAGAATAAGCATGAGACCAAATAATAGCTCTCATTAAAAATTATATTAATTGGTAGTCATATGCAACTATGGGTTAACCAATTCTTGATCAATTGGTGTCTAGGAAAGTACTATAGGTAATTTTTTAATTGGTTTCGTTGTCTGATCTGATCAATTTATTGGGGTCTAAGGAAAGTAACAAGGAGACCTCCACCTTACTTACCTGACCAATTTGATTAAGCGATCTTGATATTGAAAAATCCTAATGTTGAAAATACTACTAAGGACCTTCCTTCATGCTAGGTTAATGTTACATCATGAACTATGGCTAATTTATTGTATTAATACAAGGTTTGTCAGAAAGATTGATATAACATAATCCTGGTGCATAGAAGATGCTTACGGTAATTTTGAATATACTACTTTGTTGTGTTAACACAAGGGCAGTTATATTAGAATTTGACTGTATTGAAATGAAGGGTCTAATTTAACTAAAACATTATAGCTTGTTGTGTTAATACAAAGCTAATAATATCTTAGAGGCTAAGATATGATATTGAGAATTACATTATATACAATTGAAAAGAGTTTTCTACCTATGAACTCATAAGAGTTTGTAGTGTTAACACAAGATCATTATGAAGAATTAGAATCTCAATCCCACTAAGATAAATATGAAATATATCTCGTTCATTATAGTAGAGGGTTATGATGTTCGATAAAATAGCAAGAGGTATAATTAAATCTAAAGATCTTATTTAATTATATGAGTCAACATGAGTTATTTGCTTATATAATATTCTTTAATTATTATAGATTAAATTCTACAAATGGCATCTTCACTATCATTGTGAGAAATTTTAGATTCTAACAAGTTGATCAATCTCAATTATATAGACTAGTTGAAGAGTTTAAAGATCGTACTCACTTAGAAGAAGCTCTCATATATTCTTGACATCCCTCAAGAGATTGGGTATGATGCCACAGAGGAGGAGGTATCCACATACAGGATATGGAAGAATGATAGTTTGATTGTCAAATGCATCATACTGGCCTCTATGAACAATGAGTTACAGAGGCAGTATGAGAGTATGGATACTCAATTCATACTCTTCAATCTTAAAGAGTTGTATGGAGAATAGAGTAGGACAGGTAGATATGAGATATCTAAGCAGTTATTCTGTGCTAGAATGACTGAGGGATCATCCGTACAAGATCATGTCCTAAAGGTCATTGATCTGATTACTAGATTGAGTCAACTAGGTTTTATGATGGATGGAGAATTAAGTCAGGATTTGATCCTACAATCTCTCTCTGAGTCATTCGCTCAGTTTGTCATAAACTATCACATGAGCAAACTGAATACCTCCTTGCCTAAGTGGTTGAATATGCTTAAGATAATTGAGAGTCATATTAAGAAAAAAAAGGCTCCACTTCTTCTTGTGGGTAAAACCTCTAAGAAGAAGTCAGGTTTTAAGGGTTCAAAGAAAGCACTGAATCCTAAGGGTGGCAAGATGAAGAAGGAGAAGAAAATCTCAGGACAGGGTATCTGCTTTCACTGTGGTAAGGAAGGACACTGAAAAAGAAATTGCAAGTTATATCTTGCAACTATAAAGGCTGGTGCAAGTGACGCACTAAAAGGTATGTATGAGATACATACAATTTTGTCATTAAGTTCTTTCAATTTAGATTCTTAAGTATTGGATATTGCCTACGGTTCTCATATCTGGAAATCATTGCAGGGACTGCAGAATATTAGAGTACTGAAGAAGGGTGATTTCAAGCTCTACGATGCTGAAGGAGAGTCCATCCAAGCAGAGACTGTGAAGATATATATGTTAAAGTTACCTTCTGAGAAGATCTTAGAGCTAGAAAACTATTATTATACGCCTAAGATTATTAGAAATATTATTTTTATATCGTTGCTTTTGCAACGAGGTTATGAAATAAATGGAAAGAGCAATAGTTGCTCAATTTTTTTTTCTAATAATTTTTTTTATCATGGTGTTATTAATAATGGTCTTTTGATTCTATCTAATGATAATGCTTTTTATATTGATGAAAGTAAAAAGTGAAAGAGAGAAGAGTTAAATAATACTTTACTTTGGTATTGTTGACTTGGTCATATAAGTGAGACAAGGATTAATAAGTTATGCAAAGAAGAGTTCTCTAATCCTTATGATTATGAATCATTAGGTACTTGTGAATCTTCTCTTATTGAAAAAATGACTAAGACTCTATTTAGTGGACATGGAGAAAGGACAAGTGAGTTATTAGGACTTGTACATACTGATGTATGTGGTCCTATGATAATAAAAGCTAGAAGAGAATACTCTTATTTTATAACATTCACTAATGATTTATCTAGATTTGGATATGCGTATCTTATGAAACACAAATCTGAAGCTTTTGATAAATTTAAAGAGTATCAAAGTATGGTCGAGAAATAAATTGAAAAAATATTAAAATTCTTCGATCTGATCAAGGAGGAGAATACTTATCAAATGAGTTTCTAGATCATCTTAAAGAAAATAGAATTCTCTCAGAATAGACCTCTCCCTATACACCACAGCTAAATAGTGTAGCAGAAAGGAGGAATCGCACTTTATTAGATATGGTGCGGTCTATGATGTACCGTACAGATTTACCTATTTCTTTCTGGTGATATGCCCTAGAAACTGCTGTCTATATTTTGAATAGAGTACCTTCAAAATCTGTGCCAAGCACTCTATATAAGATATAGAGAGGAAAGAAGCCTAACCTTAAGTATCTTAAGATATGGGACTATCCAGCTTATGTTAAAAAAAATTTTAGACATAAGCTGAGTGCTAGGACAGATAAATACTTGTTTGTAGGCTATCCTAAAAAGAGTATAGGATACCTCTTTTACCATCCTACTGAACATAAGGTATTTGTCAGTAAATATGCTACTTTTATGAAAAAAAGTTTATCCTATAAAGAGACAATGGAAAAAAAATTGAACTTGAAGAAGTTCAAGACCTACAAATGCAAGCACAAGATGATCCTCAATCAAAAGTATCCATTAATGAAGTACAATCATAAAATACACCTCTCCGAAGGTCGGATAGAGTGTGGAATGCTTCAATAAGATATGGATTCATTATTGAGAATAATGAAGCCAACATCATTAAGAATGATGAACTTTTGACCTATACGGAAGCCATCATGAGTAGAGACTCAAACAAATGGCTAGAGACTATGAAATTCGAAATGGACTCCATGTACTCCAACCAAGTATGAATTTTGGTTGATGCACCAGAAAGTGTGACCCTTATTAGATGCAAATGGATCTATAAGAAAAGATTAGAGCAGATGGTCAAGTTGAAACCTATAAAGCTAGATTGGTAGCTAAAGGTTTCAGGCAAAAATAGGGTATTGATTATGATGAAATATTTTTACCTGTTTCCATGCTCAAATCTATATGGATTATGCTTATAATAGCAGCATACCATGATTGTGAGATTTGGCAAATAGATGTGAAGACTGCCTTTTTTAATGGTTATCTTGAGGAAGAGGTTTACATATCTCAGCCTGAAGGATTTGTCTCAAAAGGAGGAGTAAATTAGGTATGCAAGATTAAGAAATTTATTTATGGATTAAAGTAAGCCTCAAGAAGTTGAAACATCCAATTTGATGTTACAGTCAAAGAATTTGACTTTATCAAAAATATGGATGAACCTTGTGTATACAAGAAGACTAGTAGGAGTGCCATTATCTTTTTAGTTTTATATGTGGATGACATACTTCTTATTAGAAATGATATCCCAATATTACAATCGGTCAAGACATGGATATCAAGTAAATTTTTCATGAAGGATTTGGATGAAGCATCCTATATACTAGGTATAAAGATCTATAGGGATAGATCTAAGAGGATGTTAGGCTTGTCCCAATCCAAGTACATAGATTTAGTGCTAAAAAGGTTTAGCATGGATGGGAGTAAAAGAGGTTACTTACCCATGAGTCAAGGTATACATCTCTCTAAAAGGATGTCTCCTAAAATACTGGAAGAGAGAAATAGAATGAGTTCTATTCCTTATGCTTCGATAGTAGGGTCGATCATGTATGCTATGCTATATACTAGGCCTGATGTTGCCTATGCTTTAGGCATAGTCAGTAGATTTCAGGCTGATCCAGGAGAGAATCATTGAAAAGTAGTAAAAAATATTTTTAAGTACCTGAGAAGGATTAAAGATATTTTTCTGATATATGGAGGATATGATCTAAAACTAGAAGGTAATTCTGACTCTAGTTTTCAATCAGACCCTGATGATAGTAAGTCTACTTCAGGATATGTCTTTACTCTTAATGGTGGAGCTGTTAGTTGAAAAAATTTCAAGCAGCAGACTATAGCTAACTCAACCACTGAGGCAGAATATATAGCTACAAGTGAAGCCACTAAGGAAGCTATCTGGATGAAGAAGTTCATCACTAAATTAGGTATCATTTTTGAGATTAAGAATCCAGTACCATTTTACTGTGATAATACTGGAATAGTTGCTCAAGAAAAGGAACCAAGATCTCATCATAAATTCAAGCACATTCTAAGATGCTTCCATCTGATTCGTGAAATAATCGAAAGACAAGATGTTGTCATTGAATGAGTAGAAATAAAGAATAACATAGCAGACCCATTCACTAAGGCTCTACCATAGCAGCAGTTCGATTGCCATCTCGATTGTATGGGGATAAAGTATAAGGGTGATAGGCTTTAGTACAAGTGAAAAATTGAAAAGAATATGCCCTACAAGCCAATCGAAATTTATACTTTGATGGATTTTTCTTGTAATCTTCCAGACTCATGTATTGACTCTTTAAATAATAAAAAATATTTTTCATCATATGCTACATCTTACTTTTGTAATGATTATGATGAACTCTATAAATCAGGGTAATAGGTTTAGGGTTATCATGAGATCATACCTTTGAGACCTAAAATCTTAAAAATTCTGATTTAGAATATTCCTAGTCATAGGAGCATTGAGAAAGAGATCAATATTCCGGATAGACTAGCACTTTCTATGTATGCTCGATGGAGAGGGTGGCTGATCTCATATGCCACTTGTGTGAGACACTAATACAAGAAAGTAGGTGCTCATTAGAGAATGAGTTCACTAAATTGATCTAACTTAAGAAACATCTTATGGAATTTACTTACCTGTCAAAAAATATTTTCTTATAGTGGGAGTTGTGCATATAATCCTTTGACCTGAGACTACCATAGAATATTATATACATGAATCCATATTTTTTGGTTCATTCTCGTTCATGACTTAGTCATGTATGGGGTGTTCTGGATATTGTAGAATGTGTATGAAGGTTGTGAGTAGGTCAACATAGAATCGATCACTCCTGATAAGAGAAGATCGCATCCTACTTGCTCTGATCAATTGATGATTCAGGAAGCCTTTGATCAAAGCAGAATGAAAATTAAAAAAAGTTTCTAATATTTTATTAATTGAATCATCATATAAGATTGAGAGAAATATGAGTATGATATTAGATTTGACATCATTCCATATCCGGAGTCATATTCGGGGTGCAGGGAGATCGTAGGATCAAATTGTATGGTAACTTTCCACTGAATGATTTTTTTGGTATTTCTACTAAAATTCTATATCTTTCAGATAGATATGATATATTGCTAGATGTCAATCTTGTCTTATTGTTGAAATCAGGTTAGTTCGATTGAATCTAGATCGATTAGATTAAATTCTAATTAAATTAAATTGACTTACACTCAGACCCATTGCTGGCTAGATGTGGAACCCAATAGGTCACACACAAAGAGAATTGATCAGGGGTCTAATTGGATTAGATCATATTTGCAAAATTGACATGCTAACACATGTTGCAAAAACTAGCTCCCTATTTTGAATTGGATTTGAAATTGATTCCAGATTGGGCTAATTAAGGCTAAATTAATTTAAAATAATTTTAGTTTTGAGTTGGGTCGGCTCTTAGCTATATTTACCAAAAATTTAGTGCCAAAAAACTAAGTCTCTAAAAGTCAAAAATTTTTCTTGTGCATGGGTGCAGTTTTTGTGCGCAGAAACAGCTTTCACATCCCATGAGATGGGATGCCTCATCCTTGAGCTTATCCAATGTTCCATGATGAAATAAATTTTTGAGTAATTTTTAGCTTAATTTTATGTAAATTTTTTTTTTTAAAGTTAAAATTCTTTCTGATTTAAATGTAAAAATTCATCAAATTTGGAAATCCTGTTAGTCTGATTCATGTGCCTGACCAAGAGTCCAACTTGTGAAGGACTCTAACCCATTTGTCATGCCACTTCTTAATATGAGATTTTTTTCACACCATTCTAATATTAGCACCTTCATTTTTAGCCATTGGATGGATAAAATTGTGCTGATGGGTGGTGGAGAAAAACTATGCCATAGGAAGCTGCGCGACTCATCGAAGAATCATCAAGAAAAATATTTCGAAGAGTCCTTCTGCGCGAAGCATCTTTTGGATTTTTTTTTGATGATTGTCATATGTCAAAATCTTTTATATGGGCATGAGAATTCATCAGGAGGTGTGAGATTTTTTGATGGATGCAAGATGGTGCATGGAAAGGGTGCGAATAATTTTTGAAGGCAACCCGTCTCTAAGTATTTAAAAGAGGTTGCATCGGGGGATTGGATTCATTCAGATTTTTAATTTCTCTTTTCTTTCTAACATCATCTTACTATTGTCCAATTAGTCCCTTCCTTCTCCTTTTAGGATAAGTCCAAAATAGTAAGGACAAATCCAATTTTAGGATAAGAATCTAGGAAGAGAACTAAGGAAGATAGGGAGAGAAGAAAGGTAGGGATAGAAAGGCTAAGAGAAGAGAAAGAGGGTCTTGAGGTTCTAGTGTCTAAAAAATTTCTCAGAGTGAGAATTTTAGAGGAGGAATAATCTCAAAGAGTTGGTGTCCTGATCATAGCCCTGTGTGGATCACCATTGGAGGGCAAACATTTGGATGCCTTGTGGAGGTTCTGCCAGAATTTGGATTAAGCACTGTAGATATTTTTCTATAGCTTGAATTTAATTTTGAATTTATATTATATATGATTGTTAATTATCAAGAAGATACTGATTTAAAGGTTTTATATTTAAAATTTTTTAATTTAAGTTTTAAAATCTATTATGCTTCTACTATGCATGCCCACCCTAAAACCCTACAACATCCTCTTAAATCTATCCTTGTAGATCTTTAAACCTAGTATATAAAATGCTTCGTCCAAGTTCTTCATGAAAAAATTACTTCATAGCCATGTCTTGACTGATTGTAACATTGGGATATTATTTTCAATGAGAAGTATGTCATCCACACATAAAACTAAGAAGACAATGGCACTCCCACTAGTTTTTTTGTACACATAAAGTTTATCTATATTTTTGATAAAGCCAAACTCTTTGACTATAACATCAAAGCAGATGTTCCAACTCCTCAAAGCTTGCTTTAATCTATAAATAGATTTCTTAGACTTGCATACCTGATTTATTTTTTCTTTTGAGATAAATCTTTCTGACTGAAACATGTAAACCTCTTCCTCAAAATAGCCATTAAAGAAGGCGGTCTTCACATCCATTTGCCATATTTCATAATCATGGTATGCTGCTATAGCAAGCATAATTCATATAGATTTAAGCATGGCAATAGATAAGAATATTTCATCATAATCAATATCCTATTTTTGCCTAAAATCTTTAGCCACCAATCTGACTTTATAAGTTTCAATTTGGCCATCTGCTCCAATCTTTTTCTTATAGACCTATTTGCATCCAATAGAGGTCACACCTTCTGGTGCATCAACCAAAGTCTACACTTGGTTGGAGTGCATCAAGTCCATGTCAGATTTTATAGCCTCTAGCCATTTGTTTGAGTCCCTACTCATGACAACTTTCATATAGGTCAAAGGTTCATCATTCTCAATGATGTGGGCTTCATTATTCTCAACATTGAAACCATACCGTAGAGGTACATTTTGTACTCTATCCAACCTTCGAAGAGGAGGTGTATTTTGTGGTTATACCTCATGAATGGATACTTCTGGTTGAGTATCTTGTGCTTCTATTTATAGGTCTTGAACCTTACCAAGTTCAATATGCTTTCCATTGCTCCTTTCTAGGATAAACTTCATTTTCATAAAGATGCTTACTGATAAAATTTTTTTGTTTAGTAGGGTGGTAAAAGAGGTATCTCATACTCTCTTTAGGATAACCTACAAATAAGTATTTATCTACCCTAGCACTCAGCTTATGTCCAAAATTTCTTTTACATAAGCCGAACAGTCTCACATCTTAAGATACTTAAGATTAGACTTGTTACCTCTCCATATCTCATATGGAGTGCTTGGCACAGATTTTGAAGGTACTTTATTCAGGATATAGATAGCAGTTTCTAGGACATATCCTAAAAAAAAAATAGGTAAGTCTGTAAGGCACATCATAGACCGCACCATATCTAATAAGGTGCGATTTCTCCTTTCTGCTACACCATTTAACTATGGTGTATAAGGAGGGGTCCATTCTAAGAGAATTTTTTTTCTTTAAGATATTTCAAAAATTTACTAAATAAGTATTCTCCTCCTCGATCAGATTGAAAGATTTTAATATTTTTTTTAGTTTATTTTTTGACCATACTTTGATACTTTTTAAATTTATCAAAGACTTCGGATTTGTGTTTCATAAGGTACATATATCTAAATTTAGATAAATCATTAGTGAACGTAATAAAATAAAAATATTCTCCTCTGACTTCTGTATCCATAGGACCATATACATCAGTATGTACAAGTCTTAATAACTCACTTGTCCTTTCTCCATATCTACTAAATAGAGTCTTGGTCATTTTACTCATAAGACAAGATTCATAAGTTTCTAATGATTCATAATCATAAGGATCAAAGAACTCTTTTTTGTATAACTTGTTAATTTTCATCTCACTTATATGATCAAGTCAACAATGCCAAAGTAAAGTATTATTTATATCTTTTTTCTTTCATTTTTTGCTTTCATCAATATAAAAAATATTATCATTAGATAAAACTAGAAGACCATTATTAATAATGCTATGATAGAGAATTTTATTAGAAAAAGAAATTGAGCAACTATTACTCTTTCCATTTATTTTAAAATCTCGTTACAATAGCAATGGTACAGGAATAATATTCTTAATGATCTTAGGCATATAGTAACAGTTTTCTAGCTTTGAGATCTTTTTAGAAGGTAACTTCAATATATATGCCCCTACAGCTTCTACTTGGATGGACTCTCCTCCAACACCATAGAGCTCGAAGTCATCTTTCTTCAAAACTCTAATATTCTGCAACCCCTACAAAGACTTGCATATATGAGAACTATAGGCGGTATCTAATACCTAAGAGTCTGAATTAAAAGAACTTGATAATAAAATTGTATGTATCTCATACAAACTTTTGGTGCATCACTTGCACCAGCCTTTACAATTGCAAGATAAGACTTGCAATTCTTTTTTTAGTGTTCTGCCTTGCTACAGTGAAAGTAGGCACCTTGTGTGGAGACTTTCTTCTCCTTCTTCTTCATCTTACCACATTTAGGGTTCAATGCTTTCTTTGAACCCTTAATACCTGATTTCTTCTCAAAGGTCTTACCCATAAGAAGAACTAGAGCCTTTTCTTTTTTAATGTGATTCTCAGCTATTTTAAGCATGTTTAATAGCTCAGGAAAAGAGGTATTTAGTTTGTTCATATGATAATTCATAACAAACTAAGTGAATAATTCAGAGAGAGATTGCAGGATCAAATCCTGACTCAATTCTTCATCCATCATAAAATCCAATTGATCCAATCTAGTGATCAAGTCAATGACCTTAAGTACATGATCTTGTACGGATGATCCTTCAGTCATTTTAGCATGAAATAACTGCTTAAATATCTTATACCTAGCAGTCCTCTATTTTTCATACAACTCTTTAAGATTGAGGTGTGTGGATTGAGTATCCATGCTCTCATACTGCCTCGATAATTCATTACTCATAGGGGCCAGTATGATGCATTTGACAGTTAGACTGTCATTCTTCTACATCCTATATGTGGATACCTCTTCCTTAGTGGCATCATCCCCAACCTCTTATAGTTTCGGGACATCAAGAATATAAGAGAGCTTCTCCTAAGTGAGTATAATCTTTAAATTATCTAACTAGTCCACATAATTAAGATCGATCAATTTATTGAAATCTAAAATTTCTCGTAATGATAATAAAGATGTCATTTATAGAATTTAATCTATAATAAATAAAAAATATAATATAAGCAAACAACTCATGATGACTTACACAATTAAATTGTTGGAAAGCGTAAGCGATTTCATGCATGTATTTTAAATTTTTTTTAAAAAATTACAATGGAAGATCATTAGATTAATTAAATTTATCTAACATATATATAATCTAATTATCAAATCAATCTACTCTAGGATCTATGACATGATATGTCGCATATAAAATCTAAAATAATCTGAAGACAAAATCAGCATGATGCATGTGAGTAGTAGATCACATTTATTTCTAATCTAAGTTCAGAACTCGATACCTGAGTGTCGGTCGATGATCTCCACTGCTAAGAGATATGGTAGAGAGGATCTTTGTTGGTTGCTCACAACCACACATGCATCCGACCTCTACAAAAAATCTACTCGAAACTCCGATCTAATTGGCCTTCTCGAGAGTGCTAGCTCGCATGAAGACCTTCTTTTTGGTCGATCTGGATTCTTTCTTCAAATCTCTAGAATCTTTTTAGAGATTGAAGATAAACTTCTGAAGGAGATGAAAAAGTAAAAAAAAAGATAAAGAAGAAAATAATTTTTTTAAAATTTATTCTCTCTTTCCAAACCCTTAGAACCAAAAATCTGATATTAAGATTTTTGCACATACCCCAAGAGAAAGGACCCTCTTCTCTATTTTTCATGTCATGAACCATGTCCAAACTTTCTTCACATGAAGATCTTTCTTATGGTATCTTACACATATAAAAGCAACCACAAAAACCCCTTTTATAGGCATATAAGGAGGTGGGGTGAAGAGTCCTAGTGATCCTGGACACTTATAGGATTCGGCCTCCCTTCACAATTCCATATCCCTTCACAATTCCATATTTTTCTATATTTTTTTATAGTAAATCAATTCTCTAAATGATCTCCTATAAAAAATATACTCAAAATATCACACATATAAGGAGAAAGAAATTTATTGGCATGGAGAGGTTGATTTAGATGAGAATAGATTTTCCTAATATGGAAAATTTTGAAATCTAAAGAATCTTTCTTTTATCAAAATTAAATCAGATTTGGATGTCAGATAGAAAAGAAAAAAGACTCTTTGGTATGAAAAACTCTTATACAAAATAATTTTGTGTGTTGAGATATATGGCATGCAAACTGCATTGATGCAAGAGAGAAGAGTCCTATTCCAATAAGGACTCTTAATTTCTTTATTTGAATCCAAACCAAATCACATCTGGTTTAGCCCAAATAAAATATATAAAACTTAATCTATTTAGATTCATAAATTTTTAATCAAATTCTAATCAAATTAAAAATTGATTGAATCAAAATCCTAATCAAATCAGAGATAATTTTTTTTTAGCGATTAGGTCATCTCATAACCTACTCGGGTCAAACCTAATTGAATCCAATTCAATTAGATTTTATTTAATCCTCTTTACTCAATCAAATTAAGCTAATCAATAATTTAATTACTAATTAATTCTCTATTAATTCACTAACACTTGATGAATTAATCTATTATAATTTTTGCATAAGGTTAACCATCAATCGAATTGATAATTAAGTCCTTGAATGATTCTCAATCGTTGATCAGTCACATGATCAGTCAGAAACTTCTTTTGAGTGTGACCCCATAGGTTCAAATCTAAGCTGGTAGCATAGGAATACCTTTCTGAATCAATTGATGTAACCATCTAGCAATGATGACCCGACATCTGGGTAGGTCGAATGATGACGAAGCAACATTCAAGAACCTATTGGCATATGGTTAGCGTATAATTCATCCCTTTGACCCTAATGCTCAAGGATGACCTAAGATTTAATTGTCAATCCTAAATAAGTCATACACATTATATTTTAATTTTTTTAAATCTATTACATGGATTACTCAGGCTCAGATTTTGCTAAATTGAAATACACTGATGCATATCTCCTACTAATTCAGAGGGGTCAATCCCGTCTTGACTCACGCACCGACTTGATAAGTGCTTGATTGTATCCAAAAATTTTCTATCACTAAATTAAAAACTTAGTTAGTCCGACACCAAAATATAGTGAGTTGCTTGTAAGCTACCATGGTGAACTCAGGTCGGAGGGACACTTATGCCCATACCCTTAATAGCAGAGTACTCCATAATTGGTCACATTCAGTGATGATGTATCCCTATATCTCACCTGCATGCCATACCAGTATCTCCATACTATTTGGTTATAAGGATAACCAATGCATATGGCACACAATGACCTACACTTGATATCGCTATCATCCTAGTAATAGCATATCGTTTGGTCACAAATCAGTTTAAGGACTATGCAATAAATCTTCTTTTATCGATCAAAGTAGTCCTAAGGACATCATCACAATATAGGAGTTCGTTAGAAGATATAATCTTATGATGAAAAATATCATATAACTTTTATTATTGATCAATTCATTATATATATAATTAGCACAATCGTCAAATGATTGACTTTAAGACACAACTCTCACTTGGACAAAAATCAATCAGTATAGTATCATATACCCATCTTCGATTTATCATCTCAAAACTCCTGGATACCAAGGCTTTAGTTAATGGGTTGGTCCAGTTCTCCTTTTCATCGATCTTCTAAAGATTGACGTCACTTTAACAGATTTTCTAAATAAGGTGGTAGCAATGCAGAATGCTTGGTAAGCTATTGGGATGCCACTCCTAGCTTGTCAGTGAATCTATACAATTACATAGATTCCTTACAAACATCGGATGCTGCAATGCATTCAGCCTCGTAATTTAAATTTGATTATATTTTTCTACTTGACATCTTTTCAGTAGATTGCTCTATTATTTAAGATAAGGATGTATTTCAATATGTTCTTGTTATTATTATATCCAACTAAAAATTGGAGTCATACTCCACATGTTTTAAATTAGATTTTCTATAATCGAGTCACCGAACCTTAGTATTTCTCAAATACTTAAGGATGACCTTCTAGTGATTCTCACTTGGATCTTGTAAGTATCCACTCACTATCGTAGTGAGTATACCATATCCAATCTCATACATGGTGTAATGATAGAATAAATTCTACACATAAATATCCTATGTATGTTGGACTGAAAAAACCCAAGCAGTCTCTTAGATCTATCTCTATAGATCTTCATCACTGGGATGAGAGATGCTTTTCTCAAAGTCCTTTATGAAGAATAATAATAACAACAAAACTTTTATTTTCTATAATGTAAGGAATGTCATTTTGATTAAAAAAAATTCATTCATATATAAGATAAAAAATATACTCATAGAACTATTAACCCATTTGTATTTGCAGGATTCTTCTTCGTTCTCAATGAAGTCATGCGTTTTGATCACTTATCAAAATGCACGTTCCAACTCTAAAATATTTAGCATTACCATAGAAAAAAATATCTTGTTATGGTCAATATCATAATATGGATAATATTCTTAGGCAACCAGATGAGCTTTATAGGTCTCCACCTTCTCGTCTGTGCTCTATGATCTTATTGAAGATCCACTTATACCCTATGGATTTTATACCTTCGAGTAGATCAACGAGTGTCTATACATCGTTGATCTTTATAGACTTCATTTTGAACTTTATGGCTCCAAGCCATTATTTGGAGTCAAACTTCTATATGGCATCCATGTAGGTGATCAAATCCTTGTTGTTGTCATCAAGTTCAACAGGATCACGTCCCAGAACTAAATATCGAAGTATCTATCCGACGGACGTGGTACTCTACCAGATCTTCTTAATGGTGCCTTTATAATGGATTCTAAGTTTGATCTGATCAAATCTGATTCTATGAGTTTACTAGATTGTATCAGTTCTTCTACCTATCAAACTTCATAAGTTTCATATTAAAGGCATCAGTACCTTCATCAAGGTACTCCTTTTCTTAACAGAAATGTCGAACAACTTTTGCTCTTTAGCAAGATCAAAGTTATATCCTCTAGATTTTTTGAAATTATCCTGTAGAATAATATATGTAGGATGAAGATCTAAGCTAATCGATCTGCAAATGCTCAACATAAAATAAATACTCTTAAATCCTAAGGTAAGAAAGTATTGGCTTATGCCTAGTCCATATCTCATATGGAGTCTTTGCGATTGATTAATTTAGAATCTAGTTCAGAACATAACAAGTAGTCTCAAGAGCATAATCTTAAAAGAAGACTGACAGACTTTTAAACTCCATCATGAATCGAACTATGTCTAACAAAGTTGATTTCAACAGGAGAGAATCCTATTCTTTTCTAGATATGTCAAAAACTCACCAAAAGAGTATTCTCATCTTTGGTCTAACCAAAGAGTTTCAATGCTCTTTTCAATTCATTTTTTTTATCTTATTATGAAATTATTTAAATATTTTAAATAATCTAAATTTATGACAAACATGTTCGTAAATCCAATACATCAGTATGTATCAGATTTAGAATATCATTGGCTCGTTCACCTTTTCTAACAAAAGATGACTTGATCATCATACTAAAGAGATAGGATTGATAGGTTGACACTGATTCACAATCATTGACCTCAAGAATTATCTCTTATGATCCTATTCTTTTTTATATGATCGAGCTTAAATTACCAAAGGTAGGTTTTCATGACATTATCTACTTTAGGGAGTTTGTTTGATTGTGTATAATACAATAACAGGCTATAACTATTCATAAATATTATTTTTTAATTATCCACATGATTTTGACATCATTCATAATGAAATCATAAAATCATTAGACAATAGTGACAATCACTAAAATGATATTGTTGGAATTGAAAGTAAGCTCGATGATTCCTAAAATTAAGATTGGAATATAACTTTCAACTCCAATGTTCAGGAATCTCTTACTATTTTTAAACTTTCTACTAATCTGAAGTTGTTGCAATAGTTTGCATAGACTTTTGATATCCAATATCTAGGCAGTAGCATCACAGATAGAGAAATCATAAGGTGTTATCATATAAGTACCTTGTTCAGCAATTTTTTGTTGATTTCTTAGCCTATTTAGGTCAAGAGACTCTGTCAGACTAGGTTAATCTTAGACTCTTTTATCAGTTTGGACTTATTAGCCCAAGCATGACTCTTTGCACCTTTTTTTTCTTTTTTTTTCCTCAAAAAATTATTGCCATACTGAAGGTACATCTTCAGAGGTATGAAAAAACTCCTTCAATATTTAAAAAATTTTCTCTCACTGAACATCATAGAATTTATAACTAAATTTAAGTTCTTTGCTGCTCTCAATAACACCACATGATGATATGATCATTTGGCCACTTCTGATAAGTGTCTTTGATCACATCATATGTGTTGGATGTAGAAGCTTCAGGTGCTAGATCCATAATTATATTTAAGATATATTCGTACTCTAGAACTATTTACAATTTTTGATACTAATTATCGAAGTTGGGTCCTATAAATTAATCACTATCAAACAGTGAATGGAGCAATAGACATCTAGCCATGACTGAAAGGAAAATACAAAACATCTATGTTCATGAATTGATTAAGCCCAAAGATTTGGACTTTTATCTGAAGGTTCTCTCACTATTTTAGTTGAATTGATAACTTCTACCTCTAATCTGAAGAATTACGTTAATTTCTTAGCAGGTACTAGAATCCATACAGACTGCATACAAATTTGAGGATGGCTCGGTCAACCCATATGCATCTATGGATAGGTTCTTAATTAATTATTTATCTTAACAATTTTTAATAATTAATTTTGCCTCAGATTTTATTTCAATAGGCGATGGGCCTCCACTGAAAGTTTCGGTTAGATCAAATCATTAACATGAACCTACTCAGTATTTCTAACTAATGAATAATTAGGCTCGAGGATGGCTCGATCAACCCAACCATTATCAGATAGTACAATAGAGTCATTATATGATGAATGATAATTTCATCATTCAGAGAGAACATTAGATGGATGGTGCCTGCAATATCAATCAGAAATAATGGGCCCATTATCATTCACCTTAATGGGAGGCTATGATCTAGTTATCCCCATAACTAGCTCATTTTATGAACCTAACAATTTAGAAGATTTAAGAATCAGTTTAGAGAAGAGATGAAAAGAGATCAATCAGTAAATCACAATCCTCCCACTAACTTCACTAAGTCATTGAATTGGATCAGAGTTGTACTAGTTGAAATGGCACCTAGATCAGTCATACTGATCAACCTTAATGGCATGGGTCAACTCGAATCACTTAACGATCTAATCAAGATATAATTCATCAAATTGGTCAGGTAAGTGAGATCGATAGGAAGTCTGCTAAGCTTGCCTTAGACATTATCGAAATGGCCAGATAAGCCGCTCTCAATTAAAAATCATCGATCAAAATATCAAACTTACTTTAGATATCAATTGGTTAATTAGTTTTGATTTGACCAATCTAATGATTTGGATTCAACCACTGAGCCACAATCAAGATCTATTTGGTCTAATTAAAGACATGAACTTGATGATCTACAACTATTGTATTGATTCTAAAAAAAATTTTGATTTAATCTAATTCAATATTTGGTAAGATTTAATCAATTTCTCTAGTTAGTCTATTAACTGTTTGATTCTAACTTTAGGTCTAATCCACTTAAAAAGATCTAATTTGAGCTAACCCATGCCCTCATGTTTTAGATCTTTAATTCACAATTCTAGATCTAATCGATTTTATACTTAATTCTCAATTAAGTTCAGCATCAACATGGGTTTAGATTATGATTTGAAATAATTTCAATCTTTTATTTTATAAATAATTTATAATAAATTTTTGCAAAGATTTTTTATTCTGAAACTAGATCGACTCAATCAACATTAAACTAGCCATATAAGGAGATTGAGTCAACTCAGTTCAAAACTGGATCAGCTCAGTAATTGTGTGAGCACGATTGAAAGAGTTTTAGATCTGAAAATTCTTATATAAAACTAAAATAAAATCAATCATAATACTTTTAGATCATATCTAAAATTTTTTATGATTCAAAATTTTATTTTTTTATAATTAAAATAATTTTAATCATATAAATTAGATATCTTATTTTTTATATAATTTTGTATCACATACAACAAATCTAGGATTTCAAGATTTAGGGTTTTATAGAAAAATAAGTTCTTCCTTTCGCATTCTTCTTCATGGGATCTAATCACATGACATCTCTATACATTATAAGAGTACCCATCGAATGAGAAGAAAGGGCCTTTAAACTCTTCTTGCTCCTATGATCGGATGGTCTGGTGATCAACCCAATCCAAATACTTACTAATCAGATCATCTAATCTAATCACATAGCATATATGCATGAATTTAGATCTAATCTAATTTATATCAGATCTGATTATAATTTTAGATCACATCTAAATCAAATCATAAACATTACATGCATGACATAAAATCAAATTTTATCAAGGATCAGTACAAACTAGGACAATCTTTTTACTGTAAAGGATAAACCCTACAATAGGATAATTTTATATCAGCTTATGTGATCAACTATTAATTAAATTTTGATTTAAATATCATATATCAAATCTAAATAAAATTAAATTTTAGATTTAATATGCACATAAATCATATCATAACGAACCTAGGCTCTGAACCACTGTGGAATGCATAGGCAATTTCATGCATGTATCTCAAAACTTTTTTGAAAAATTACATTAGAAGACCATTAGATTAATCAAATTAATCTAAAATATATATGATCTAATCATAAAATCAATCTACTCTAAGATCTATGACATGATATATTGCATATAAAATCTGAAATAATTCAAAGACAAAATCAGTATGCATGCATGTGAGCAGTAGATCACATCTACTTCTAATCTGAGTTCAAAATTCGATACCTGAGTATGAATCAATGATCTCTACTACTAAGAGATATGGTAGAGAGGATCTTTACTGGTTGCTTATAGCCACACATGCATCGGATCTCTATAAAAAATTCACTCGAAGCTCCGATCTGATCAATCTTCTCGAGAGTTCTAGCTCGTGCGAAGACCTTCTTCTTGAATGATCTGGATCTTTTTTCAAATCTCTAGAACCTTTTCAGAGGTTGAAAATAAACTTCTAAATAAGATGAAGAAGTAAAAGAAAGATAGAGAAAAAAATAATTTTTTTCTAATTTATTCTCTCTTTTCAAACCCTTGGAACCAAAAATCTGGTATTCAAATTTTTGCGCACACCTCAAGAGAAAGGACCCTCCTCTCTATTTTTCATGCCAAACTTTTTTTATGTGAAGATCTATCTTTTGGTATCTTACATATGTAAAAGAAACCATAAAAGTCCCTTTTATAGGCATGTAAGGAGGTGGGGTGAAGAGTCCTAGTGATCCTGGACTCTTACAAGATTCTGCCTCCCTTCACAATTCCACATCCCAAAATATGCCAAAAAAATATGGGACACCTTTTTCCATATTTTCTTGTAGTAAATTAGTTCTCTTCTGATCTCTCGTAAAAAATCTCTTCAAAATATTGCACATATAAGGAGAAATAAATTTATTGGCATGGAGAGATTGATCTAGATGAGAACAGATTCTCCTGATAAAAAATATTTTGAAATCTAATTTTAGAATCTTTCTTTTATCAAAACTAAATTAGATTTGGAGGTAATATAGAGAAGGAAAAGAATTCTTTGGTGTGAAAAAATCTCACACAAAATAATTTTGTGTGTGGAGATATATGGTGTGCAAATTGGGTTGGCGCAAGGGAGAAGAGTCCTATTCCAATAAGGACTCTTAATTTCCTTATTTGAATCCAAAACAAATCACATCTGGTTTAGCCCAAATAAAATATATAAAATTTAATCTAATTAGGTTTATAAATTTTTAATCAAATCTCAATCAAATTAGAAATTAATTGAATTAAAGTCTTAATCAAATCAGAGATAATTCTCCTTTAGCGACTAGGTCATCTCATAACCTAATTGGGTCAAACGTAATTGAATCCAATTTAATTAAATTTTATTTAATCCTCTTTGCTTAATCAAATTAAGCTAATCAATCATTTAATTATTAATTAATCTTTCATTAATTCACTAATATTTGGTGGATTAATTTATTTTAACTTTTGCATAAGGTTAACCATCAATCGAATTGACGATTAAGTCCTTGAACAATTCTCAATCGTTGATCAACCACATGATCAGTCAGAAATTTCTTTTGAGTGTGACCCCATAGATTTGAATCTAGGTCGGTAGCACAAGATCACCTTCCTAAACCAATTGATGAACCATCTAGCAATGATGACCCAACATCTGGATAGGTCGAATGGTGGCGGAGCAACATTTAAGAACCTATTGGCATATGATTATCGTATAATTCATCTCTTTGATCCTAATGCTCGAGGACAATCTAAGATTTAATTGTCAATCTTAAATAAGTCATCCACATTCTGTCTCAATCTTTTTCAAATCCATCACATGGATTACTCAGGCCTAGGTTTTGCTAAATTGAAATACACTAATGCATATCTCCTACTAATTCGGAGGGATCAATCCCATCTTGACTCACACACTGACTTGACAAATACTTGACTGTATCCAAAAATCTTTCATTACTAAATTAAAAATTTAGTTAGTCTGACAGCAAAGTACAGCGAGTTGCTTGTAAGCCACCGTGGTGATCTCAAATCGGAGGGACACTTATACCCCTACCCTTCATGAGCTATTCTTAACAGCAGAGTACTCCGCAGTTGGTCACGTTCAGTGATGATGTACCCCTACATCTCATCTACATATCATACCAGTATCTCCATACTATTTGGTTACAAGGACAAGCAACGCATATGGTACACAATGATTTACACTTGATATCGCTATCGTCCGAGTAATAGTGTATCGTTTGATCGCGAATCAGTTTAAGAACTACACGATAAATTCTCTTTTATCGATCAAAGTAGTCCTAAAAACTTTATTACAATATAAGAGTTCGTTAGAAGATATAATCTTGTGATAAAAAATATCATATAACTTTTATTATTGATCAATTCATTATATTTATAATCAATACAATCGTCAAACGATTGACTTTAGGATATAATTCCTAACATAAATAAGGTCTTTTAGATTTAATTATGCCTCCACTATTTTATCAAATATCATAATTCTCTACTATGATGAACGAGACATATTGTATATTTATCTTAGTAGGATTGAGATCTTAATTCTTCATAATGATCTTGTGGTAACACAATAAATCTTTATGAGTTTATAGGTAGAAAAGTCTTTCTAATTGCATCTCATGTAATTGTCAATTTTATCTTGGCCTCTAAAATATTATTAGCCTTGTGGTAATAGAACAAGCTATAATATTTTAGTTAAGTAAGACCTTTCATTTTAATACAGTCAAATTTGAATATTACTACCCTTATGGTAACACAACAAAGCAGTATATCCAAAATTACTGTAAGCATCTTCTATACACTAGGATTATTTTATATCAGTCCCTATGGTAAGCTTTGTGATAACATAACAAACTTGCCATAGTTAATGATGTAACATTAACCTAGCATGAAGGAAGGCTCCTAGTAGTGTTTTCAACATTAAGATTTTTCAATTTCAAGATTATTTAACCAAATTAGCCAGGTAAGTAGGTGGGGGTCCCCCAATTGCTTTCCTTAGACACAAATAACTTAGCCAAATCAATCAATAGAGCTAATTAAAGAATCACCTTTAGCACTTTCTAAGATACCAATTGATCAAGAATTGGTTAATCCATAATTGCTATCACTACTACTTAATATAATTTTATGAGGGCTTCATTGGTCTTATGCATATTCTAATTTCATAATGCTAATGCACACTAATATATATCAGTATTAATTATTTTATATGTGCCAGTGTGACATATGAATATTCATCATTCTAGGATAACCTTGCAGCACAACCCCATTACGCTTGGACAACCTTATTTCAGAATGATGAAGTGGTGGATCAGACATGCATCAATTCATATTAAACATATGAAAGCATAACTCTTAGCATAATTAATTTTATAGAAAGAATCATAATATGCATCAGATGAACATTATCTACATATGATTGAACCAAACAAGACTGGCTCTGATACCACTGTAGAGTTTCACAAACAACATGCACAGTGAAAGCATAATGAATTTTAAAAATTTAACCTAAGAAATCTTAAATATTAAATCTTTAAACCAGCACCTCCTTGATGATTAATAATTATATAAAATATTTTTATAATAAAATTGAATGTATAGAAGAATACCTGCAATGCTTATTCTAAAACTCTGGCGAACCTCCACCAAGTGTCCAAGTGTTCGCCCTCCAATGGTGATCCACACAGGGCTTTGATCAAGACACCAACTCTTTAAGATGATTCGTCCTTCAAAATTCTCACTTTGAGAACTTCTTTGGGCAGCAGAACCTCAGGGCCTTCTTTCTCTCCTTCTAGCCTTTCTATCTCTACCTTTCTTATCTTCTTGTCTTTCTTATATCTTTTCCTAGGCCTTTGTCCTAAAATCAGACTTATCCTTACTATTTTAGGACTTGTCCTAACAAGGGAAGGAAAAAAATAATTGGACAAGAGGGAGAGAGGTGTAACAAAGAAGAGATAAGAATAAAAATCTGAAAGACTCAGAACCCTGGCGTGCACCCCCTTTTATATCTGAAGATTGGATGCATTTGCGCCATTCCAATCTAATTCCCACACTCAAAAATCACACCCTTCCACCTTTGAAACACCAGTCCAAGTCTAATCTGATACATGAAATTATCTAAATTAATTCTAGGAGTCACTTCACGCAGAAGGACTCTTTGGAATTAATTCTCCAGTGTTTCTCTAAAGAGTTGCGCAACCTCATTTTGGTGCCTCACTTCTCCAGCATTGATCAATGCACGACACCATCCAATGGCCCACAAGGGATATGCTAATCAAGAGTTGGCATGAAGAAAAAATCAGATAATATGGGGCGTGACATATGGATAAGAGTCCTTAACAACATGGACTCTTATATATTAGGCGCATGGATTAGGGTTAGCTAGGTTTCCAACTTTATCCAATTTTCTCAATTAAGTTATGAAGTATTTAGCAATAGAAGGACTTCTTTGTGTCTAGAATCAAATCACAAATCTCTACAAAATTTTTTATTGTGAAATAAATTCGATAAGGATGAGGAATGGGGTGTCCCATCTCATGGGATGCTAACACATTTTTTGCGCATAAGATAAACCCCATGCATAAGAAAAAATTCTTGACATGTGGGATGTTAGTTTTTTGGCACTCAATCCCTGATTCAACTAGCCAAGGATTGACCCAACTCAGATCCAAATTTGGTTTGATTTAATTTATATTTAATTAGCCCAATCTAGAACCAAATTCAAACCCAATTCAAAACAAGGAGCTAAGGTTTGCAACACATGCTAGCATGCTCATCCTGCAAACATGATCTAATCCAATTAGATTCTTGATTAATTTTTTTTATGTGTGACCTATTAGGTTCCACATCAAGACAGCAATGGGTCTACATGCAAGTTGAACTGATTTGATTAAAATTCAATCTAACCGATTTAGGTTCAATCAAGCTAATCCGATTTCAGTAATTAGAATCCTCTTTAATTGAGGATTGAATTAATTTTTTTAATTTGATCAAATCTATAAGATAATATTGATATCTAATAATGTATTATGTCTATTTAGAAGATATAAAATTTTGATAAAAAAATCAAAAATATCCTTCAGTGGAAAGTTATCATGCAATTCGATCCTACGATCAACCTACATCCCAAATATAACTCTGGATATGAAATTATGTCAAATCTAATATCACATTTATATTTTTCTTAATCTTATAATGATGATTCAATTAATAAAATAGTAAAAAAAATTTTTAATTTTTATCTTGCTTTGATTAAAGACTCGTTGAATCATCAGTCGATTAGAGCAAGTAGGATGCGATCTCCTCTTAACAAGAGTGACCAATTTTATGTTGACATACTCACAATCTCCATACATATTCCACTATATCCAAAACACCCAGTATATGGCTAAGTCTTAAATGAGTATGAACCAAAATACGGATTCATATATACAAGGTTCTATGGTAGTCTGAGGTCAAAAGATTACATGCACAACTCCCACTATAAAAAAATCATCTTTTGAGGAGTAAGTTGATTCCATAAGATATTTCTTAAATTAGATTAATTTAGTAAATTTATTTTCTAATGAGCATCCACATCTTTGTATTAGTGTCTCATACAAGTGGCCTATGAGATCAGCCACCCTCATCATCGAGTATACATAGGATGTGGTAGTCTATCTGAAATATTGATCTCTTACTCAATATTTTTATGATTAGAAATATTCTAAATCAAAATTTTTAAAATTTTAGGTCTCACAGGTATGATCTCATCATAACCCTAAAATCATTACCTTGATTTATGGGATTCATCATAATTATTACGAATGTAAGGTGTAGAATATGATGAAAAAAATAAATGCCTTATATTCATAAAGTGTCAATTACATGAGTTTGGAAGATTACAAAAAAAAATCTATCAAAATACAAATTTTAATTGGCTTGTAGGGCATATTCCTTTTATATGTCATTTTTAATTGTTCACTCATTATTATAGTATCATTCACAATGATATCGCAATAATCATTCTTATTTACACCATCAATAAGATTGGATAATAGTGATAATCATTTAAAATGATATCGTCAGGATTGAAAATAAGCTCAACAATTCTTAATGTTAGGACTGAAATAGACTTTCATCTCTTATATTTAGGAGTCTTTTGCTATTTTTAAAATTTCTACTATCTAAAGTCTTTTGCAACTAATTACAAACATGGCTTGTACTGTCAGTATCCAATACTCAGGTAGTAAAATTACTAATAGAAAAATTTTAAGGAGTTATCATATAACTATCCTGACCATCAACCATTTGTTGATTTTTATTTTAAGTTTGTTTGGATTAGCCTTAGACTTCTTGATTAATTTAGCTCAAAAATTATATTCAACTTCTGATACTGGCCATCGAAGTTAGGTTTGATAATGTTGTCACTATCTAATAATGAACAAAGTGATAATTTTCTGATCATTTCTGAAAAGAGAATAATTGACCTATTAGTAATATGAACTATTTTAAGCTTAAAAATTTGAATTTTAGTCTAAAGATTCTCTCACTATTTTACACGAATTGATAGCCTCTACTTTCAATTTGAGGAATTACTTTAATTTTTTAGCGGATACTAAAATCCACATAGACTGCATACGGACCCGAGGAAGGCTCGACCAACCCATGTGCATCTATCGATAGGTTCTTAACCATTTGTTTCTTTAAATAATTTCTAGTAATTAGTTTTACCTCAGGTTTTATTCCAGTAGGTGGCCTCTACTAAAAGTCTCGGTTAGGTCCAACCATTAACATGAATCTACTCAGTGATTCTAACTAATAAATGATCAGGCCTGAAGAAGGCTCGACCAACCTGACCACCATCAGAGAGACTCGACTAAGTCATCATATGATGAATAATAATTCTATCATTCAGAAAAATACCAGACGGATGGCTCCTACAATGTCAATCTAAAGTAATGGACCCAATACTATTCACCTTAATGGGAGGCTATGATCTAGTTATCCCCATAATTAGCTTATTTTATGAATCTAATAATTTAGAAGACTTGATTAAATCTTTTAGAAGAATCAATCGATCTGCAAGTCATAAATCATCCCATTGACTTCACCAAGTCATGAAAAGGACTAGAGACTAGCTGGTCCAATCGGCAAGTTGTAAATCCTCTCACTGACTTTAATAAGTTATGAGAAGAATTGAGACAAGCTGGTATAGAGTACCTAAATTAGTCATATTGATTAACCTTAACGACATGGGCTAACTTGAATCATTCAATGATCTAACTAGCCTAATGACTCAAGCTCGACTTTTAGGCCACAATCAATGTCTATTTGGTTTAATCAAAGATATAAACTTGATCTTCTACAACTATTGTGTTTGATCTAGAGTATCCTTGATCTAATCTAAATCAACTATTAGTTAGATTTGATCAACTACTCTTTTTTAGTCCATTAAGTCTTTGATTTTTAACATTAGGTCTAATCCAATTAAAAATACCTAATTTGAACTAACTTATGCCCCATGTTTTATGCAATATCATTAGATCTTTAATCATAATTCTAGATCTAAAATATGTTTCTTAATTTTTAATTAAGTTTAGCATTAATATAGATTAAGGTTAGTAATTGAAACCATTTCAATTTTATAAAATAATTTTACATCAATTTTATATAAAATTTTTTATTCTAAAAACTAGATTGGCTCACCCTCGAATTGAGTCAGCTCACTTCAGTAGGTGGACTAAATCTGATACTTGATCAACTAACTAATCATGAATAGTAACTGTTGGTGCAGAATTTCACCAAAGTCGGAGTCGCTGGAGTTGAGATGACCGCGGCCGCCATCAGGACCTACAAGGAAAGTCTAAATCAAAGTTGGAGGTGCTCCGACAAGACCCTCCGATGCTCAAGTCAGTACTCTGCTTCAACAGAAATGGAGTGCTCAAGTGAGAATTTTAGTAGAGTTTTGAGATAGAGTTTAGAGCTTAGAGAAGAACGTATCTATGGGTCCCTTTTCATAGGTAGAGAGCGTAACTGATTGACAGCGATGTCTGTAACCGCCTGGTAGTGGGCCATCCGTGGCCGTGCAGAGTTTGTTGCGGAGAGTAGTGGCGTCAGGGGCCGTTCAGGGCCACGTGGAGTTTGTTATGAAGAGTGGAGTGGTGTCCGTTGTCGTGACTTGCCAGAGAGTGGTGGAGCCCGGAGAGTGGAGTAGAGTAGTGGCCATTGTCGTGACTTGCCAGAGAGTTCGGATCTGTCGGCTGGAGCTCGGCTGGGATGTCTGTTGGAGTGGAATGGCTCTCTATCCCATCGATCTAGGAGAAGCTCGGGTGTTTCTGAGGTTGCTGACGAGTCTACTATTGTCGGAGGCCTCGAGCGTTGATGCTACAGGTGGGAGTCATCTACTATAGAAGCTCAGATGGAGACCTTCTGTTGGTGAAGTCTGATAGGAGTCTGATTGCTAATGAAGTCCATCTGGGATTTGCCTGATGTGGAAGCTCATCTGAAGATTATCCGCTAGAGAAGTCTGGTTGATGCTATTGAAGGCTGATGGCTAGGGAGGTTCGGCAGATACCGAAGGCGATCGGCCGTTGTAGAAATCCAGCTGCTGGAGCCTGTCTGTTGTAGAAGCTCATCGGATATCCATCCGCTATGGAAGTTTGGATGGAGTCTGATTCTTGCAGAAGGCTGTAAGGAGGCCGCTTGTTGTAGGGGCTCGGTCAAAGATCGGTTGTCATGGAAACTCGGAGTGGTGACCTGGCCGGTGGGGCCTGTCCCGTTGTTGAAGCTCATCTGAGATCCATCCATGAAGAAGCTCGACTGAAGTTCGCCATTTGCAGTAGAAGTTCAGAAGGAATTCATTTACAGTAGAGGCTTGGATGGAATTTGCTTATAGTAGAGATCCATAGTAGACCGTTTGTAGTAGAAGTTCAGAGGAGAGATCCGACTGGTGGAGCCCTTCCATTGTCGACATTCATCTGGGATCCCTCCACGATGGGAGTTCGACTGGAATCCGATTCTCGTAGGAGCTCGGATGGAATCTAGAAGGTGGTCGACCATCGTAGAAACTTGGATGGAGTTTTGTTACTGTAGAAATTCCATTGTCGGAGAAGCTCGAATGCTGACAAAGTCCGGACAAAGTTCGGAGTAGAGTCGTCCGTGGCCGAAAGAAGTTTGGAAGAGATTCAGAGAATAATCGATCATCATAGAAAATTGACTGATAGCGGAGTTCGAAGGGCGTTTGGAGCAGTCCAGTAGATGGATGAGGAAGCTCATTGTCGGAGAAGTCTGAATGGTATTATGGGAGCTCGGACGGTTGAGGGAGTTCAGAAAGATGCCACACAAGGTCGGAAGCAGGAAAAGCCCTGGAAGGGTCGGTCTTTTACAAACTTCGATCGGAGGGTATTTTATACCTAACACCAGTCTTCCTACTTTCGAGTTTGGATTTTGAATGAAGAAAGTACAGAAAAATTCTCACGACCGATGTTGCCCCCTCGATTTCTGCACTCGGTGGTTGCCAGATATTTTGGCACTTGGCGTGCTGGTGCCGGAGTCTTTTCAAATCAAAGCGATCCGAAAAGATTTTTTTGAAATTTTCATCGAGGTGTGGCTCTAGATACGGTGCAATAACAATTTTGTCAGCTGTCAACCATTTTCAACTGCCTGTCATGGTGAGTGGGACACGCGACGAGTGCAGGTTGGCCAGAGGAGATCCGCAATCATTATTATGCCGGATCCTGAGGTCTATTTAAACACATCCTCTTCCTTCAGGGGTTTCACTTTGCCTGAGAGAATCCCTCGGTCCCCTCCTCTTCTCCAAGAGCTCCAGCCTCCTTTAGCATCCTTCTCGACCTTAGGCATCCTCCGGGTCGACTTCCATCGTCCTTGCCATCTTCCTGCACTCCTCGGGCCAACCTAGGTTAGTTTCGAAACTTCTCACCATTTTTTTGTTCTTTTTTCTTTGTATTCCATTCATTTAGCTTCCTCGAGAGCTTGTTTGCTATTTTTCCCAATTTTTTTTTTCGATATTTTTTGTGGCTTCCATTTGATTCAAAATATCTTCCGATATCTCATCTTCTAGCGGTTCTAGGAGTTCGTCAGTCCCAGTTCCTCAAAATCTTTGTACCCTAGATGAACCCATAGTTAGGACCGAACCTCGTCTGGTCTTTGCACCAGACACCATCCCTAGCACCTTGACTCTAGATGAACTCTCACTGATAAGGATTCAGTATGGAGTTCCTCCGGAGTACGAGCTGGAGCTTCTCGGGCCAACTGATCGGGCTAGCGCCCCTCCTCCCGACCACTTCTGTCTGTACCAGAAGGCCTTTCGTGCCAGACTTCGGCTTCCACTTTCACCTTTTGTCGTCACTCTCTTTCATTTTCTGAACATTTCTCTAGTCTCAGTAGCGCCAAACCCCTTTAGGTTTTTGATAGGATTTCTTTTTCTTTGTAGTTTAGCTGAAGTTCGGCCGACTCTTTCTTTGTTTAGAAACTTCTACACCTTCAAGCGTCATCCCTCGATAAAAGACTGATGGTACTTCTCCCCTCAGTTTGGTAGAAAGGGATTGCTGAAAGGCACCCCCTCTTCTATCCACAACTGGAAGGAGAGGTTCTTCTATGTCTGATGCCCGATCTTGGAGCTAGGATTACCCCCTTGGGGCTCTCTGAGGGATTCCATCCGTCGGGCTTCTAGCTTGGAAAGGGACAATCTCGAAGCCTCCAAAAAGCTTGAGGCCTATCAAGCCCCCCTCCTCTCCAAACTTCTAAAGGAACAACTCTTGTTCAATGTCGGCCTGAGTCCTCTTAACCCTGCCAGTACCATTCTTTTATTCATTTTTTTTTTTGCTACTTCCCCTTTCTCTTATTCCATCTCTGAGCCGTGTTGATCTTCTTTTATTGTAGACATGGATGTGGGCATGGCTCGAAGGTTAGCCCAAGGTCTCAAGACCCACAAGAGAAAAGATGCCTCGACTTCGGGGTCGGTGAAGAAAGCCAGGATAGAAGGGACAAGCTCGACTGTGCTTGCTCAGGTGGCCGTTGCCATCGACGTCCCTTCCGACGCCGAACCCGAAGTCCCTCGAGCCCTTTCAAGGAGCCCCCCGACCGAGGATCCCGCTCCAAAGGCTCATCCCGAAGGGGCACTTGGGACCGAAGGGAGGAGGAAAAAGATGACCCTGGCCCAGAAGAGCCGCAGTCGCAAGGCTGCCGTCGAGGGGGCCGGTGGCTCCGAGGAAGACCTGGAGGAAAATCCCTTCAACAACAGGGATTTAATAAAGAGGCTAGTTGAAGGGTGCATTCTACCCGAGATCGTCCAGAGGATCATCCTTGCTAATCCCGAGCTACGGGTCTGGGACTCTCTGGGATCTTTCCTCGAAGTAGGTTAATTCACTTTTTTTTTCCTTCTTGCTTCTTTACTTAATTTATTCCTTAGCCTTTATATTGACTCCCCGACCTCTCTTGCAGATTGGACACCAGCTTGTCGCCAACGTCGAGGCGGTGAAGATCGCCAAGAGGGAGGCAGCTCGGGCGGAAGAAGGTCGCCTGGCTGTGGCTGCCTACCTCGAGGAGAAGATCGCCGAGGTCCTAGGTCTCCAGGAGGTGTTGGAAAAGGAGGGACAAACCTCGTCCGATCTGAGGACCGCCTTGGAGGAGGAGGGAAAGAAGGCTGAGGTCGAGGTCTCCGAACTGAAGGCATAGGTTTCCGAGTTGAAGGCATAGGTTTTCGAGCTGAAAGCATGGATCCCGTCCCTGGTCTCAAAGGTAGGGGCCTGAGCAGTGGAGGAGTTCAAGGCCTCCTCCAAGATGGAGGATCTACAGGTCCAGTTTGGCCAGGATGCCTTCATCAAGGGTTTCAAACTCTGCCAAAAGAAGGTGGCTGGAAGGTTTCCCGAATTGGATCTCGGCTTCCTGGATGAGGCATCCGACGATGAAGCCGGACCATCCAAAGCCGCTATCGGTCCTCCTCCAGTCGGGACCTCATCGATCGCTGTAGCCGCCACTGTCGATCTTTTGGGGATGTCGAGCCCCTCTAGTTCTGCCCCAAAGGTCCAGAACCTCTAGCTTTGTATTTTTTCTTTGTGGTGACTTTTCTTCATTCTCTTATACTTGAAAATTATTTAATCAATGAAATCAGATTCTTCTTTACAGAGGGCCCCCCTTTTTTTTCTTCTGTATTCTTTTCTTTCTCTTTTATCTTCTTGTACTAATTTGAGTCATGACACTTTTATCTCCCAATGACAGTGCCCTATCGAAGCTCTTCCCCTACCACAGGGGATTCCTCTGAAGTCGATGATCCGAGACCTCAGAAGGAAAGTTCGTCAGTTGACGAAGAAATCCAAGAAGCTGGAAGATGAACTTCATCGGCTGAGGAAGAGCCATTCAGAAGTTACTACGGAGGTTATTCGCTTTCAGGACCTCCACAGAAAGGGTCTCATAAAATACACCCGGAGGAAGGCTGACTTCATGACGGAGCTTGAGGAACTCCAGAAACGTGCCAGCGACTGATCTTGGACTCAGGCTTCCAAGATCAGCTCTCTTGAAGTCGAGCTGGTGGCCGCATGGAAGAAGATCAGCCAGTTGGAAGGGAGCTCGTCCTAGCTCACAATCCAATCCGACCGCGATCGAGACTGGTCGAAGAAGTTCTTCGACCTTCAAAAGCAGCTGCAGGATGCTGAGGCAAACTACAATGCCTATCGAGTCGACTAGAGCGGGCAAGTAGAGGACTACCGAAGGAAGCTCCAGACAGCGACTGACAAAGTTGCCCACCTTCGGAGGCAGTTGTCTAAGAGAGTCCAGCTTGCCTCTGCACAAGGCTCCGACGAGCTCCGCTCCTTGAGGGGGACCATGGCAGAACTGTCTGTGGCCCTTGGGCGGGGGGAGGCCGAACTACAGCGACTGAAGTTCAGCTGGTCCACGAGCAGCAGGTGGTCAAAGATGCCGAGGCAGAGTCTGAGGTCCTGAAGAAGAGGCTTTGAGAGTCAGAGGGCGAGAGTCGGTGGTTTCATCAGATGTACCGGGATATGCTGCTGAGAAAGATGGAACTAAAGGAAGAAGTCAAAAACTTAAAGCAATCCCTAATAAAAACCGAAACTGAGAGCTCGAAGTCGGAAGAAGCTGGGCTTCCTTAGAGCTCCCCTTTTTTTTTTTATCTTTCATCCTTCCATGTACTCTTTTCTTTTCTTGTCGTTTCTTTTCTTGACCTTCAAGACTTTGTAATGTATACTTCACTAATGAAATGAAAAGAAAATTTTCCATTATCTTGTCCATTCTGGTATTAAGTTGTTGTTTACTGAACTTTTTTTGTCTTTTGTCTTTATCTGACGTCGTCATTGTTTGAAGGTTCTCGATCACTGCCGTGTTGATTTGCCTTTTTTGTTCATGATTGTATGTCTTTTCGATGCCATTTGAGTTTGACACTTCCTCCCGATGCTTGAGCTTGGAGATCTGAACTTTTCGTTACTTTGAGGAAGTCAATTTCTCTTCGGTCTGTGTTGAGTTCCCTCTTAGTGACTGAGGATTTTTTGATAGGAGTATCCTTCCTCATTGAGATGAGGTCCCTTGGGTCTTTGATGTAGTTTATTTTTTACTTATCGCTGGTGCAGCTCATCACTTTCCCTTTTCATCTCTCCCTTTTTTTTTTGTGTTTGAGTGAGGGTTTTCTCTCTACTCTTAACAGGGTCGTGAGAGCATAGAGGAGCCATTGAGGAGGCTTTCCTCCTTATTCGATCTTGATTGACTAGGTCTTTGTTTGTGTCAGGACGAGGTTCTCCTCTTGTTCTCGACAGCCAATTTCAGTTCGTGTTACGATGAGGTTCTCCTTCTGTTCCTAACAGGACTGTGGGGGTACGTAAGGACCACTGCAAAGGCCTCTCCCCCCATCCGATCTTTAAGTAACCGGACCTTCGACTTTGCTCATGTTAGGATGAGGTTCTCCTCCTGTTCCTAACAAGACTGTGGGGGCACATAAGGACCGTTGTGAGGGCCTCTCCCCCGATCCGATCTTTAAGTAACCAAGCCTTCGACTTTGCTCATGTTAGGATGAGGTTCTCCTCCTGTTCTTAACAAGACTGTGGGGGCACATAAGGGCCGTTGCGAGGGCCTCTCCTGCCATCCGATCTTTAAGTAATCGGGTCTTCGACTTTGCTCATGTTAGGACGAGGTTCTCCTCCTGTTCCTAACAAGACTATGGGGGCACATAAGGGCTGTTGTGAGGGCCTCTCCCCCCATTCGATCTTTAAGTAACCGGGCCTTCGACTTTGCTCATGTTAGGATGAGGTTCTCCTCCTATTCCTAACAAGGCTGTGGGGGCACATAAGGGCCGTTGCGAGGGCCTCTCCCCTTATTTAGTCTTTAAGTAATTGGACCTTCGACTTTGCTCATGTTAGGATGAGGTTCTCCTCCTGTTTCTAACATGCTTAATTTTGACTGAATGAGGGAGTTACCTCCAGTCGTTATAAGTTCATGCTAAAAGGATAAATATGCAAATATAAAATTTTTATTTAAGGTAAAGCTATTGGTAATACATTTGCAGATTTTTTAAATCCTATAGCCACGGAAGGTCTGCTCCCCGTCAGAGTCCTCTTGAGATGGAGTTGATAATCCTAATTGAAGGCCGATCTTTAGGCTGCTCCTCCCTCCTTGGTGGCTCCGACTGTGGTAGGGCCCTAGGCCAGTCTTCTCTACCTTCTGATCAGCGTCGAATGAATCTGTCGAGCCGACCTCATCTGATGAGCTCCTCGATCTCATCTCGGAGCTGGATACACTCCTCCGTGTCATGGCCGTGGTCATGATCATAGAGGCAGAACTTGTTAGGATTGCGCTTCCTAGGGTGTGTGCGCATCCTTTCCAGCCTTGGCAGCTGCTCCCTAACCTCCATCAGTACTTAAGTTTTCGATGTATTGAGAGGGGCGTAGCTGTGGAATCTTCCCAGGGGAGAGCTCCGCCAAACTCTGTGGTCTGGGCTCCTCTGCCTCGAGCCCAGGGAGGAGTCTGGACATGCTTGTGTCTGAAGGGAGTACGAGAATATGGTCGAGCTTCACTCAGCCCTTTTTCAACTGCGGGCTTGCTGGAGTCCCCCACCGGCCGCTCCTTCGCGGCCTCCTCATCCTTCATCTTGAAGGCTTCTTCTGCTCGGGCATATCCTTCAGCCCGAGCCAGCAAATCAGCAAAGTCCCTGGGATATTTTTTTTTCAAGGAAAATAGAAGATCATTCTTTTGAAGACTGCCCTTCAGGGTGGCTATCGCGACTGATTGGTCCAAGTTTCAGACCTCCAATGCGGCGACGTTAAAATGGTTGACGTAAGCTCGGATGGATTCTCCCTCCTTCTACTTGATGTTGATAAGGGACTCCGAACCTCTCCAGAGATGTCGGCTGCTAACAAAATGAGCCACAAACTGGTGGCTTATCTGATCAAAGGAGAAGATAGTACCTGGCTTCAGCGCCGAGTACCAATTCCTTGCTGCTCCCTTCAAGGTAGATGGGAAAGCTCGGCATAGGATGGTGTCTAGCATGCCATGGAGCAGCATCATTGTCTGAAAGGCCTCCAGGTGGTCAATCGGATTCGAGGTCCTGTCGTAGCTTTCGAATTGGGGGAGCTTGAAGTTTGGCAGGACCAGTTCCTGCATAATCATTTGAGAGAAAAGAGGATCAGTACAGATGTCCTTACCATAAGCAGGGGGAGCGTGGTAGAGCTCTTCGATCTGTCGGTTCATCTCCTGGAGCCTTCGATCCAGGAGGTCCTCTCGACTACGAGTCTCGAGGGTCTTCTGGCAGAGTGAAGGTAGAGATCCTTTGGGAGTGGAATCATGATCAGACTGAGGGCTCTCCACCCTCGGATTTCCCTTTTCGGGGAAGACAGGGTGACTGACCCAAGTGGCCCACCCTATTGCCAAATTTTAAAACTCCAACGATGCTCTTTCCAACTGCACTAACGCCTGCGGCTATTGCTAATGCTGCTGCATGGCCTGCACTGCTTCGGTGAGGCCTCTAACCTGCTAAACCAGTAGGTCGAACTGCTCCATACCGACTGCTATTGCCGGAGGAGGAGGAGGAGCCTGGGAAACTGAAGGCAAGGCCGGAGCCTGAGATCTGGCTGCAGAGGCCATGGATCGCCTGGTGGAGGCCTTTCGGGGAGGCATTAGGTGGAGATCTAGTAGGAGAAGGAGAAGAGGATGTCGGAGAAGATGATCAGAGACAGTCCCGTTGAGCACTCCTTTAAGAACAAGGATACTGCGAAGACACAGGCCGCCCTTCCTCTAGCACCAATTCTGTTGGTGCAAAATTCCGTCGAAGTCGGAGTCGCTTGAATTGAGATGACCACAGCCACTGTTGGGACCTACAAGGGAAGTCTAAACCGAAGTTGGGGGTGCTCCGATAAGACCCTCCAACGCTCAAGTCAGTACTTTGCTTCAACAGAAATAGAGTGCTCGAGTGAGAATTTTAGCAGAGTTTTGAGAAAGAGTTTAGAGCTTAGAGAAGAACATATCTGTGGATTCCTTTTTATAGACAGAGAGCGTAACTGATTGACAGCAATGTCTGTAACCGCCTGGTAGTGGGTCATCCGTGGCCGCGTAGAGTTTGTTGAAGAGAGTAGTGGCGTCAGGGGCCGTTCAGGGCCACGTGGAGTTTGTTACGGAAAGTGGAGTGGTGTCCGTTATCGTGACTTGCCAGAGAGTGGTGGAGCCCAGAGAGTGGACTGGTATCCATTGTCGCGACTTGCCAGAGAGTGGTGGAGCTCGGAGAGTGGAGTAGGGTAGTGGCCATTGTCGTGACTTGCCAGAGAGTTCAGATCTATCGGCTGGAGCTCGACTGGGATGTCTGTTGGAGTAGAATGGCTCTCTATCCCATCGATCTAGGAGAAGCTCGAGAGTTTTCGAGGTTGCTGACGAGTCTACTGTTGTCAGAGGCCTCGGGCGCTGATGCTACAGGTAGGAGTCATCTACTGTAGAAGCTCGGATGAAGACCTTCTATTGCGGTAGGAGTCCGTCTGGGATTTTCCTGATGTGGAAGCTCGTCTGAAGATTATCCGCCAGAGAAGTCTGATTGACGCTATTGAAGGCTGATGGCTGGGGAGGTTCGGCAGACACCGGAGGCGATCGGTCGTTGTAGAAATCCAGCTGCTGGAGCCCATCTGTTGTAGAAGCTCGTCAGATATCCATCCGCTATGGAAGTTCAGACAGAGTCCAGTTCTTGCAGAAGGCTGTAAGGAGGCTGCTTGTTGTAGGGGCTCGATCGAAGATCGATTGTCGTGGGAACTTGGAGTGGTGACCTGGCCGGTGGGGCCTGTCCCGTTGTAGAAGCTCGTCTAGGATCCATCCATGAAGAAGCTCGACTGAAGTCCGCCATTTGCAGTAGAAGTTGTTGCTCCTTAGATTGATTTTGATGATTACAAAGCAGTTGAAGGGGTACCAATGTTTTCTCACTTGAAAATGCCTTATTGCTCTTCAGGGGCAAAATTAAACCTTGATTTGATAGTATCAAATGATAGAACAAAAGATTTGTGATCCAATGGTGAAAATTTTATTGATTTTGGACTTGTATTTTGAAAGATATGCATGATTGAAAATCATGAGTCGACTCATGGCACATGAGATGACTGGCATGCTGAAATCCCTGACCGTCACTATCTTTGCACTCCCTGTGAGTCGACTCAATGAGTCGACCCCCTAAGGCATGAGTCGACTCATGAGTCGACCTCTGCGGGTCTTTTTGCCAGTTTTATAGAACCATGGATTCTGTTCACTTCTGTGACAATTTTCACAGAGGTCGACTCAATGAGTCGACCCTCAGGCATGAGTCGACTGATGAGTCGACCCCTGTGACAGAATTTTTCTGCAATGGCTAGTTTTTAATCCATTTTAAATGGTTTTAATGCTCATTTAATGCTGTCTAACGGCTCTTTTTTAGTCTAGAATATTTTTCACTATTTCTAAAAGCTATAAAAGGGACAAAAATATGGAAATCAACAAGAAGAACAAAAAAAAGAAGAAAAAGAGAGGATTCAAAGAGAGAGATTTTGAAAAAGGATTTCAAGCCAACGTTTCAGCCCTAAGCAAGAGCTCATTCAAATCTTTAAAGAAGCCTTTACTCCAAGCTCACCAACTCCTCAAGTGTACTTTGAAGTCTCCATCCACCTTGAGAAAATTCAAAAAGGGTCTTCTTCTTTAAGTAAAGTGTATTTAAAGTTATATTCGCTCATTGAAGGAGCTTTTCTTTGTGCTTAATTGTGCTATAAATTGTTATACTCAGTTTGAGTGATTGGTTTGTTTTGGAAGGGTTCCAAAACAAGGGAAGGTTGATCCGAACCTTGAATCAGAGTGTATAGGGTTGGCTTGTATCTGAAAAATAAGTGGACTAGCTTGGGATAGCTAGAGTCGGAGTTTCCGACGTTTGTATTCGGGTTGAATACAAGATTAGTGGATTGGAATTCCCAAGTAGGAGCTTGGGAGTGGATGTAGGTGCAAGGTTGGCACCGAACCACTATAAATCCTCTTATTTGATGTGTGTCTAATTGCTCTTCTTTATCTTTCATTATTCTCTTGCATTCTGCTATTGCATTAGACTTGAATTAATTCTACTCCTCTATCTATTTAGCTTTGTCAAATATTTCTCATAAGTCATTAGTTAAGCTTAAAATTTTTAGAAACCCAATTCACCCCCCCCTCTTGGGTTGCATAGCTGGGCAACAAATGGTATCAGAGCCCGGTGCTCTAGCCCTTCTTTGATCTAAACAATCAAAGAGCCAAAGATCTATGGCAACCCATGTCGGCACTTCTCTAGCCGAGGGGCAATCCACCAACCGACCTCCACTTTTCAATGGGTCTAATTACACCTATTGAAAAGCTCGGATGAAAATATTCATTCAAGCACTCGACTATGATATGTGGAGTATCATAGTGAACGGTCCTCACACACCCACTAAAATTATAGATGGTGAGGAATCAACCAAACCGAGAAAGAATGGGATGAGGTTGATAAGAAGATGGCCCAATTAAATGCTAAAGCAATGAATGTTCTTTATTGTGCTCTTGATGCTAACAAATTTAATCGCATTTCTACTTGCTCATCTGCTAAAGAAATATAGGATAGGTTAGAAGTAACCCATGAGGGAACCAATCAAGTAAAGGAGTCTAAAATCAACATGCTTGTGCATAAATATGAATTGTTTAAAATGGAGCATGATGAGTCCATAACTGGAATGTTTACTCGCTTTACTGATATTATTAATAGTTTAAAGAGTCTTGGCAAGTCCTATACTAACAGTGAGCTTGTAAGAAAGATTCTCAGTCCTTACCAAGAACTTGGGAAGCCAAAGTGACTGCCATCCAAGAAGCTAAGGACTTGAACATTCTACCCTTGGAAGAGCTTCTAGGATCTTGATGACTCATAAGCTGAGCATGAAGCAACATCAAGAGGAAGAAGTCAAAAAGAAAAAAACCATTGCCCTCAAATCCACAGCTCCACCAGATGAAAAATTGATGACACTGAAGATGAAGAACAGGATGAAGAGATGGCACTCATTACCCGAAGATTCAAGAAATTTTTGAGAAAAAGGAAATAGGGGATGAGGAAGAGGCCATTCACAAAAGGAGAACAGAGCAAAGAAAAAGAGAAAGACCAACCCCTTATCTGCTACGAATGCAAGAAGTCGGGACACTTCAAATCGAATACCCACAACGAAGAAAGGTCTCAAGAAGTACAAGAAGAAGGCCATGATGGCCACTTGAAGTGCGAGTGATGACTCAAGCTCCGACGAGGAAAACTCAACCGAACAAGCCAACCTGTGCTTATGGCACACAAAAATGAGGTAATTTCTGAAACTCCTAGTAACTTTACATTTGAAGAATTACATCAAGCATTCTATGATTTAGTTGATGAATTAAAGAAACTAGGATGAAGAACAAAGAGCTAAAATTAAAAATCAATCTTTATTGAAACAAACTGAAAAATTTCAATTGAGAAATCCACCCTGCTTCAAAAAATCAAAGCTTAAAAATGAAATTGCCAAGCTAAAACCAATAGTAGAAAAGTTCACCTTGAGTTCAAATAAACTCAATATGATTCTTGATAATCAAAAAGCCGTGTATGATAAGGCTGGACTTGGCTATAACCCCTTGAAGAAATAAAAATATCTGAAAAATATGTATGTAAACTCTTTAAGTAACAAGTCTTCCAATATTACTTGCTTCAAATGTGGTAGAGTAGGACATAAGTCATACACTTGCTTCTCTAACAAGTCTGCAAACTCAACTATAAAGAAAATATGGATTCCAAAAGGAACCATTATGACTAACCAAAAAGGACCCAAGAAAGCTTGGGTACCTAAACCAAAAATTTGACTTTTGCTTGCAGGTGTGTCTAGCATCCCAAGGAGGAAACAGGAAATGGTATCTTGACAGTGGATGCTCGAGACACATGACTGTGATGATCCCAATCATCACTCTTGATGCTAAGGATGGAGGGATGGTCACCTTTGGAGACAATGGCAAAGGAAAGATCATCGGTATAGGTAACATTGGTATCACTCCCTCCAAATACATTGAAAATATTTTGTTAGTAGATGGTTTAAAGCATAACTTACTAAGCATTAGTCAATTTTATGATAAGGATATAAGGTTGTTTTTGAATCATCTGTTTGCATTGTAACTAGTCCTATTAATGGCAAATTTATTAGATATAGACATGTAATGTTTATATGGTAGATTTAAATGATTTAGCCAAAATAAACATGCAATGCCTAGTATCCTTGAATGCTAAAGTTAATGAGACTAGTTGGCTTTGGCATCGCAGACTTGCACACATTAGCATGCATTCTCTTTCAAAATTAATTAAGAAAGAATTAGTTCTTGGTTGCCAAAATGAATTTTAAAAAGGATAGAATTTGTGATGCATGCCAACTAGGTAAACAAACAAGAGTTTTATTTAAATCCAAAAATATTGTTTCAACCTCTAGACCTTTGGAGCTTTTGCATATGGACTTATTTGGACCTACTAGAACCACTAGTCTAGGAGGAAAATGATATGATTTTATAATTATAGATGATTACTCTCGTTTTACTTGGATTTTTTTTTTAGCACAAAAGATGAAACTTTTCATGTTTTCACTAAATTTTACCGAAAAGTCACTAATGAGAAAGGATTTCAATTCAAAATATTCGAAGCGATCATGGAACTGAATTTGAAAATCAAGACTTTGAAAACTTTTGTGATGAAAAGGAATTGGCCATAACTTCTCTGCTCCTAGGACACCCAACAAAATGGGGTAGTAGAAAGAAAAAACATAACTTAGAAAAATGGCCCAACCATACTTTGTGAAAGCAACCTTCCAAGATATTTTTGGGCGGAAGCAATTAACACAGCATGTTACATTTTAAATCGTGCTTCGATTAGACAAATTTTAAAGAAAACCCCCTATGAGCTTTGGAAAGAAAGAAAACCTAATATTGCTATTTTCATATTTTTGGTTGCGATGTTTTGTATTAAATAATGGTAAAGAAAGACTTGAAAATTTGATGCAAAATCAGATGAAGCAATCTTTCTTGGTTACTCCTCCACTAGTAAAGCTTTTAGAGTTTTTAACAAAAGAACCTTAGTAGTAGAGGAGTCCATACATGTTGTCTTTGATGAATCTAACGATCTTCCTTCAAGGAAGAATGAAAGTTGATGATGCAGATCCTCTTATAGAAGGAATGAAGAGATCACTCCGAAAGATTCAACAATCCAAGAGGATAAGGAACATGAAGACAAACAGAATGAGGAAAGTGAAGAACATCAAGAACAACCTCAAGGTACAAATGACCTACCCAAAGAATGGAGGTATGTTCACAATCACCCTAAGGAGCAATTATTGGTGATCCTATGCATGGGGTAAAAACTCATTCTTCACTTAGAGAGTATTTAATCATTGTGCTTTTGTATCTCATCTTGAACCAAAAACTATTGAAGAAGCTGAAAATGATTATAATTGATTAATGCAATGCAAGAGGAACTTAATCAATTTGAAAAAAATAATGTATGGACCTTAGTATCAAGACCTAAAAATTATTCAATAATTGGCACAAAATGGTCTTTAGGAACAAATTAGATGAACATGGAAATGTAATAAGAAATAAAGCAAGATTGGTTGCTAAAGGTTATAATCAAGAAGAAGGATTGATTTTGATGAGACCTTTGCACCTGTTGCTAGATTAGAGGCCATTAGACTTCTACTTGCATATGTTGCTTTATAAATTTAAATTATTTCAAATGGATGTCAAAAGTATATTTTTGAATGGATATATTGCTGAAAAGTCTATGTAGAACAACCCCAGGATTTGAAAATCATGCTTTTCCTAATCATGTTTTTAAATTAAATAAAGCTCTATATGGATTAAAACAAGCACCTAGGGCTTGGTATAATAGGCTAAGCAAATTCTTACTAAATAATAATTTTTCAAGAGGTAATGTAGACACAACCCTCTTTATTAAAAGAAATCAAAATGATATGTTAGTTATACAAATTTATGTTGATGACATAATTTTTGGGTCTACTAATGAATCTCTTTATCAAGACTTTGCTATGCTCATGCAGGGGGAGTTCAGATGAGCATGATGGGAGAACTTACTTTCTTCCTCGGACTCCAAATCAAATAAAAAAAGAGGAAATCTCCATCACCCAAAGTAAGTACACCAAGGAATTACTCAAAAGATTTGGAATGGAGAACTCCAAACCAATTGGCACACCCATGAGCCCCTCATGTAAGCTTGACAAGGATGATGAAGGTAAATGTGTAGACTTAAAATATTATAGAGGTATGATTGGCTCTCTATTATATTTAACTGCAAGTAGGTCTGATATCATATTTAGTGTTTGTTTGTATGCTAGATTTCAATCTAATCCTAAAGAGTCTCACTTGAATGCTGTTAAAAGAATCTTTAGATATTTAAATGGTACTCAAACTCTAGGATTATGGTACTCTAAGGACTCACTAATTGATTTATTAGGATATTCAGATGCTAATTTTGCTGGATGTAGATTAGATAGAAAGAGCACTAGTGGAACTTGCCAATTTCTTGGAGTTAACCTAATCTCCTGGTTTAGCAAGAAACAAAATTCGGTAGCACTGTCTACGGCTGAGGCCGAATACATTGCAGCCAGAAGTTGTTGTGCTCAAATCTTGTGGATTAAGCAACAACTCGAAGACTTTGGTATCAAACTTAATGAAACACCCATAAGATGTGACAACACTAGCACCATAAATCTAACTAAAAATCCAATTCAACATTCAAGGTCTAAACATATTGAAATAAGACATCATTTTATAAGAGAACATGTTCAAAAGAAAAATATAATTCTTGAATATATTTGCACAGAAAATCAATTAGCTGATATCTTTACAAAGGCCCTTAGTGAGGATAGATTCTGTGAAATTAGGAGAAATCTAGGAATTCTTGATCCTTTTGCTTAAATATTTCTCCAATTTCAAGAAATCGATGTCAAAATTTCTTTGAGCTCAATTTTCATCATCTCTCTTGGACCTAAAAGCTCAAGATTATCATTCTCACAATTTGTCATTAAGCAAAATTTCTTCTCCCAAAATTTTAAATTTTTTTGAAATTTATTCATATTTTTCCTGAATTTTTGTGATTCATGAGTCGACCCCCTACGGTCGACCCAATGGCATACTTGAAATTCTTTGCCAACTTCCCACGGGTTCTTTTCTTTTTAACTTAAAGCCCGTTCATGAGCCGACTCATTCTTCTTCCTCGTCTTCCTCCCTCCAAGACTCTTCGTCCTCATCTTCGTTCTCTCCAAAACCAAGGATTTAGCCCAAGATCATTCTCCCTTCTCATCTCCACCTCAAATCCCCCTTGGAAAGGAGCTTCTCGCATCTTTCTCCCTTGATTGAAGCGGTTGGAGCGTGCCCTAGCTTCCACCGTTCTTCTCAAAATCGTCATTTCTCTCCGCCAAAATCCCTTTCCATCCTCTAGTAACCTTCCTTCTCCTCACCCATTTGATCTTTCGAGTCTCCCTGTCTGCTCTTGTGGTGAGAATGGCCCCAAAGATGAAACTCCCTCAAAGAAAAAAATCAGTCCGTGCGCTGGAAGAAGGCATCCGCAGAAAAAGGTAAGCTTCTCAGACCACCTCTGCTTCCATTCCGGCTTCAGTGTCTGCACCAGGTCCCTCTCAGTCTCCCCTTAGCCTAGCAAAATCCCTCTCTCTGACAGAAAGGTAGAAACCGGCAAGAATGTGGACTTCAGGTTTTTTGAAAAAGAGGGTTTCTCCTTTGGGTCAAAGATCAAAAACCAAGGTTGGGAATTTTACTGTTCTCTCAAGGAAGTTACATATGTAGACTTGGTTAGAGAATTTTATCTAAATCTGCACTATGGCAATGGAACAGTAACTTCTACTGTTAAGGGAATTGATATCTGCTTAGATCCTATTATTTTGGGAGAGATTCTACATTTGCCCTGTGAGGGATATTCTAACATGGAACTCCCAGTGAAGGAAGAGGGGATCAATGTAATTTTAGGAGGAGCTTACTCGGGAAGTCTAAGTAAATTAGAAGCCAAAATCTTGTCAATTGAAATGAGAATTCTACATCAATTAGTGACAAAGCTTTTCCTCCCGAGAAGTGGTAGACATGACCTCCTTTCTGGTCGAGACATATGCATAATGTTTCATGTGATCACCCAAACCCCCTTAAACCTCCCTGCTTTAATGATTGAGGCCATGAGAGAAATACTAAATAGATCCAAGGCACATCTGCCTTTTGGTATGGCCCTCACACTAGTATTCAGGAGGTTTGGAGTCAGTTTTGAGGGAGAGGCAACTGCTAGGTTTTCTCACGCTGACACCATCAACCAACACACTCTGCACCGCATGGGATTCACTAGGATTGATGGTGGTTGGATCAAGGGTACAGAAGAAAGAGCTGAGGAGAGAGCTGAGGACAGAGCTGAGGAACAAGGTCCCTCATCACCTCTCCATGACTTCAGGGCAGCATCTCCAGATATCCAGTTTGTTTCAGATCCAGAGGCTGGCCCTTCAGAGTCCACCAGGAGGCACACACCAGTTCAACAGCCAGACAGCAGAGCACCATCCTCAGAGTTCAGATTGGCTGATGATCAGATTGAGCAGATTTCTCAGCATGTGGCTTCCTTGCTTTCTCGTCAGTGGAGCACTTCTGTATTTACACCGGGATCCACATCATTAGATGCATCTGATCAGACCTTGATCCCCCATATCTTCACTATATTTCAGATGATCACAGATCAGTCAGTTTGGATTCAGCAGCTCGAGGATTACATTTTGAGACTGACTGGGAGAGTACTTGACTTGCAAGGGCAAGTCTTAGCTTTAGCCCATCCGCAGCCACAGGAGAGCACTATTGAGGTCACAGACCTAACTGCGGAGGCTGGTAGACTCAGAGGTGTTTTGGAGGGTGGTTTTGATTTTTTGAGGAGAGAGATCAGAGGCTCTAGTAAGCATGCTTCTACACAGTTCACTGCACTACTTCAGTCTGTTTCGAGAGCTCTGAACGTTCTTGATTCCATCAGGCTCTCTCTTGCAGTCCAGTCTTTGACCTCTGAACGTTCTCAGCCTCCAGGATCATCTCGCCCACCTACTCATGCCAGCACCTCCACTTGTGGCAGAGGCAGTCGGGGTAGAGGATGAGTCCCTGGTCGTGATCCATCATCTCCCCACCCCATCTCTGATACATCTGATTCTGATCCATAGAGTCATGTGTTCTACTAGATCCTTGTTGTTAGTCATGTCTGTTGTTCTTTTTAGGATCTGTCTTTTGGGCCATGTAATGTTGTTAACTAGTTGACTTTTATATTATGAAATATGTATTGAAACAACTATGATTTTAATCATCTTTTAATTATATATCTACTCTTTGTAATGGTATCAATCATCTTTTGATTATATATCTTCTCTTTGTTGCTAATTCATATCTATGGTACTCAATGGCATATTTTGTTTTATGATTGCTGTATTCAGGGGGAGTAAACATTAATGATTAGCACAAGAAGTTTGAAGAAACACTAAAGAGAGAATGTATTCAAAAAAAGAGGGGGAGTTAACAATGTTTGATGATGTCAAAAAGGGGAAGAAATTAAAGAAAAGTATCAAAAGCAAGATTATTAAATGACTTAAAAATACAATGAGTGAATTGCTAAGCAAAAGTATCAAAAGAGAGATAAATAAGAGAGATAAATACAAAACTTAATAATAAAATGAGTGAATTGGGAGAAATTAACAAGATTGCTAACAAAATGAATGAATTGCTCTGATACCAATTGCTAAGCAAAGCAAATGAGCAACCTTTAAAATTACTTCTTAGACATGCTCTGATATGCTTTAAAATTAGACATGCTCTGATACATCTTAAAATTTGACATGCTCTGATATACTTTACAATTAATTCTTAGACATGCATTGATACACTTAATTGTTAAACTTGCTCTGATACTAAAACTAAATAATCAAATGAGAATGAGCAAATTTTCAAGATGCAACTTGCTCTAATACTAAAACTAAATAATCAAATGAGAATGAGCAAATTTTCAAGATGCTAAGAAATTTGAAAAACAAGCAAATGAGCAAATGAGCAAATGAGATATTTTCAAACACGCAATTTTCAAATCCTAAGGTAAATTCTGCTTTGCTCTGATAACAAAAATAAATTTTCTACTCTGATACCAAAATCACATAATCAAATAAGCAAATTTTTAAATTATTAAGCATTAGGCAAATTATTTATGCAAATGGGCACATGTATCACATGCCAAAAGAATCAATCTTCTTTTCAAGCAAATGCTCTTATAAGTTGGTAGTAAATTTCTTATTTATCTTCAAACTACCTATAATGCATTTCATTGAAATTCATGATCATTGATTCATATAAATATTTTTGTTCAAATATTTTGTCATCATCAAAAAGGAGGAGATTGTTGCTCTTTAGATTGATTTTGATGATTACAAAGCAGTTGAAGGGGTACCAATGATTTTCACTTGAAAAAGACTTATTGCTCGTCAGGGGCAAAATTATAATTTTATCAAAACTCTGATTTGATAGTATCAAATGATAGAACAAAAGATTTGTGATCCAATGATGAAAATTTTATTAATTTTGAACTTGTATTTTGAAAGATATACATGATTGAAAATCATGAGTCGACTCATGAGTCGACTCATGGCACATGAGATAACTGGCACGCTGAAATTCCTGACCGGCACTGTCCTGGCACTCCCTGTGAGTCGACTCAATGAGTCGACCCCCAAGGCATGAGTCGACTCATGAGTCGACCTCTGCGGGTGTTTTTGCCAGTTTTACAGAACCATGGATCCCGTTCACTTTTGTGACGATTTTCCACAGAGGTCGACCCATGAGTCGACCCCCAGGCATGAGTCGACTCATGAGTCGACCCCTGTGACGGGATTTTTCCACAACGACTAGTTTTTAACCCATTTTAAGTACTTTTAATGCTCATTTATTGTGGTCTAACGGCTCTTTTTCAGCATAGAATGTTTTTCACTATTTCTTGAAACTATAAAAGGGACAAAAAGGTGAAAATCAACAAGGAGAACAAAAGAAGAATAAGAAGAACAAAAGAGAGGATTCAAAGAGAGAGATTTTGAAAAAGAGATTTCAAGCCAACGTTTCAGCCCTAAGCAAGAGCTCATTCAAAGCTTTCAAGAAGCCTTTAATCCAAGCTCACCAACTCTTCAAGTGCACTTTCAAGTCTCCATCTACCTTGAGGAAATCCAAAAAGGGTCTTCTTCTCTTAAGTAAAGTGTATTTAAAGTTATATTCGCTCATTGAAGGAGCTTTTCTTTGTGCTTAATTATGCTATAAATTGTTATACTCAGTTTTGAGTGATTGGTTTTGTTTTGGAAGGGTTCCAAAATAAAGAAAGGTTGATCCGAACCTTGAATCGGAGTGTATAGGGTTGGCTTGTACCCGAAAAACAAGTGGACTAGCTTGGGATAGCTAGAGTCGGAGTTTTCGATATTTATATTCGGGTTGAATACAAGATTAGTGGATTGGAATTCCCAAGTAGGAGCTTAGGGAGTGGATGTAGGTGCTAGGTTGGCACCGAACCACTATAAATCCTTTTGTTTGTGGGTGCCTAATTGCTCTTCTTTAACTTTTCATTATTCTCTTGCATTCTAGCTTTTAGCCATTAGCCTTGAATTAATCTTACTCTCCATATTTATTTAGCTTTGTCAAATATTTCTCATAAGTCATAAGTTAAGCTTAAAATTTTTAGAAACCCAATTCACCCCTCCTCTTGGGTTGCATAGTTGGGCAACACCTTTTATTGGAAATGATAAACGAGCCAATGATATTATGAGTCTGATACATACTGATGTATCAGATCTATGAATATGTTTGTCATAAATTTAAATTATTTAAAATATTCAAATAATTTCTTAATAAGATAGAAAAACAAACTAGAAGAGTATTGAAACTTTTTGGTCAAACCAAGAGGAGTATACCTTTCTAGTGAGATTTTTGATATATCTAGAAGAGAATAGGATTTTGTCTTATTGGAATCGACTTTATTAAACATAGTTCGATTCATGATGAGGTTTACAAGTCTATCAGTCTCTTTTTAAGGTTATGCTCTTAAGACTACTTGTTATGTTCTGAACTGAATTTTGAATTAATCATCACAAAGACTCCATATGGGATTGGACTTAGCGTAAGCCGATACTCTTTTACCTTAAGTTTTAGGAGTGTTTAGTTTATGTCAAGCAATTGTAGACAGATTAGTTTGGATTCCGATCCTATACATATTATTTTGTAAGATAATCCCAAAGAATCTAAGAGATATTACTTCTACCTTGTTCAAGAATAAAAGTTGTTTGGTATTCTTTTTAAAAAAAGAGTACCTTGGTGAAGAAACTGATGTCTTTAATATAGAACTTATGAAGTTCGACAGGTAGAAGAACTGACATAATCTAGTAAATCCATAAAATCAGATTTGATTAGATCAAACTTAGAACCTATTGTAGAGGCACCATTAAGGAGATCCGATAGAGTACCGCATGTTGAGAATTATGTCCCAAAGTCAATCATTAGCCTATTGACGGTTGTGCTTATATTGTAATTGTATATGAATTATTAAATTAATAAATATTATTTAATTTTTTTATCACTGTGTATATCTCATTTTGAACTCCTGTTATGTGATGAAATCCTTAGGACTATTTGATTCGATATAGGAGGATATATCATTTAGTCCTTAAACCTTAAGTTCATAACCAAATGATATACTATTATTAAGACGGTAGCTATGTCAAGTATAGGTCATTGTGTGCCATGTACGTTGGTTGTCCTCTTAACTAAAGAGTGTGGAGACACTGGCATAGCATGCAAGTGAGACATAGGAGTATATCTCACTGAACGTGACCAATTGCTGAACACTCTACTGTCAAGAGTAGCTCGCGAATGTGATCAATAGGAGGTAATTCTTGAAGTCAATGATTGTAAATCATTGTCAAATTGTCAATCCTATCTCCTTAGTAAGATAATCAAGTCACTTTTTGTTGGAAATGATGAACGAGCCAATGATGTTCTGAGTCTGATACATACTGATGTATCAGATCTATGAATATGTTTGTTATAAATTTGAATTATTTGAAATATTCAAATAATTTCTTAATAAGGTAGAGAAACAAACTAAAAGAGTATTGGAACTCTTTGGTTAGACCAAGAAGAGTATACCTTTCTAATGAGTTTTTTGACATATCTAGAAGTGAATAAGATTCTCTCTTATTGGAATTAACTTTGTTAAACATAGTTCGATCCATAATGGGGTTTACAAGTCTGTTAGTCTCCTTTTAAGGTTATGCTCTTAAGACTACTTGTTATGTTCTGAACTGGATTCTGAATTAATCAGTCACAAAGACTCCATATGAGATATGGACTTAGCACAAGCTGATACTCTCTTACCTTAGGTTTTGAGAGTGTTTAGTTTATGTCAAGAAATTGTAAACAGATTAGTTTGGATCCCGCTCCTATACGTATTATTTTGTAGGATAACCCCAAAGAATCTAAGGGATATTACTTCTATCTTGCCAAAGAACAAAAATTATTCGGCAATTTTTTTAAAAAAGGAGTACTTTGGTGAAGAAACTGATATCTTTAATATAGAACTTATGAAGTTTGATAGGTAGAAGAACTGACATAATCTAGTAAATCCATAAAATCAAATTTGATTAGATCAAACTTGAAACTCATTGTAGAGACACCATTAAGGAGATCCGGTAGAGTACCGCATGTTGAAAATTATGTCCCAAAGCCAATCGTCAGCCTGTTGATGATTGTGCTTATCATTGTAATTATATATGAATTATTGAATTAATAAATATTATTTGATTTTTTTATCATTGTGTACATCTCATTTTGAACTCTTATTATGTGATGAAGTTCTTAGGACTACTCGATTCGATATAGAAGGATATATCGTTTAGTCCTTAAACCTTAAGTTCATGACCAAATGATATACTATTATTAAGATGGTAGCTATATCAAGTATAGGTCATTGTGTGCCATGTACGTTGGTTGTCCTCTTAACCAAAGAGTGTGGAGACACTGGTATGGCATGCAAGTGAGACGTAAGAGTACATCTCACTAAACATGATCAATTCTTAAGCACTCTACTGTCAAGAGTAGCTTACGAAGGATATGGGTATAAATATCCCTCCAACCTGAGATCACCATAGTGACTTGCAAAAACTCACTATGCTTTGCTGCTGGACTACCTAAATTTTTAATTCAATGATGAAAGATTTCTGGACATAGTCAAGTACTTGTGAAATTGGTGTGTGAGTCAAGATAGAATTGACCCCTTTGAATAAGTAAGAGTTAATATATCAGTATATTTCAATTTAGTAAAACCTTGATCAGGATAATCCATGTGATGGATGTAGGAACCAGATCTAGGGTTTCAGGATTAGATCTTGAAACTTTTTCAAGATCATACAGCGGAAGACTAAAATAAATCAAAATTATTTTCTAAAATCAGAGAATCCCTAGATCTAAGATCCTATTATATGATTATTATATAGCATTAAATTAAAAATTAAAATATATAAATATAGCATGAACTACATGTTGATCATACCAACATGTTTCTATACTACATCTAATGTATGTATTAAACAATAGATCAGATCTATTACCTTACAAGTTAGATGTTCTAACCTCGCTGATCCAGGCTTGAGAATGATGTTGTAAGCGACACGCATGTCTGACCTCTAGGAGTCATCCACATGAGCCCACGAATCTCGATCAGAAGTCCTGCTTCAGGAAATCAGCACAATATGCTAGTACTGCGCTGATCCTTCTTTGATGGTTGATCAGGTATCTCCTTCTTCTTGATTTAGACTCTTTCAAAGATAAAAAGTAAAAGGAGGAGTTTCAGATCTGAGACGCTCTCAGGAAACTCAAGATGGAGGGAGGAAAGATATGAAAACAAACAACCCTAGAAGAAGACCCTCTTCTTCTTCTCGTTTCTCTCTCTAGACACCCTAACTTGTGTCTTTCATATCTCTACGACCC